>NW_008236783.1:110793-121016 GCF_000691975.1 Corvus brachyrhynchos
GAAACTGCTCTTGTGGGCCACTTGCATTCTTCCTTGCTGTGTACTTCAGCATATGCTGTAACAAGTCTGTGTGTGTAAACAAGTAGGAAAAGATGTGAGTAAAGAACACTTTGATGGAAAGGTCTCAGGGTTACAGATGAAAGTTGGTCTCCAGACTTTCTTGATGTAATTTCTCTGTGGATGAAGTACAGCTTCATGACACAAGAAAGATAGGGCTAACCAGGGAATACAGGTCTCTCTAATTGTTGTTTCCTTCTTTGCTGCATCTTGTCATTCCCTGCAGTGATGATGACTTTGACATGTCCAGATATTCCTCCTCAGGATACTCATCGGCTGAGGGGAGTTATACTCTTTCCTGCCATCCTTGCCATGAATGCTAATAGTTGAACAGCCAGAAAGAACTTAGAATGGCCTTGTGCTGCCAGAAACAGTTCCACAAGGAATTTACCAGTGGTGTAGACTCTGAGCCTGGAAGGGGCCATGGCAGAAACTGTGTCATATTTCTGTCTTTCCTGGTGATCCAGTTGGCTCCATCCCCACACTTCCATGCCACAGACACAGATCTGCCCATCGGCTGTTTTCACAGATACCTTTGGCTTCACTTAAGCTTTTCCCAGTTCTGCTCAGTCATGCAGTGTTGGCCCACGTGGTGCAAATGCATCAACTTGTCTGTCACAGCAGATCAGAAACTGTATGCATGCCAAGGACACAAATAAAGGATCTGAGGGTGTGCTGTGATTTCCAGTTCTTGTGAGAGTCAGGGTCACCCAGTGCATGTTTACTTGGAGCACCAGAAATTCTAGGGAGGACTTGCAGATATGAACTTTTGCCCTTTCAAAGAGAAAAGGCAGGGAAGCTCTGGTTTGTTAATCCCTTTGCATTGTTTCTGAATATATTCCCAAGGTCTCTTGTGAATTAGTTGTTCAAACTCCAGGTACTGCTTCTGCAGGATCTGATTTTACATCCAAGGTGCTGAACAGCCATTATGCACACAAGCCATGGGAACTCTTCCTCTTTGTATCCCTTCCTTGGAAAAATACCTCTGAAATGCAGAGAAATGTCCAAGAGCAGGGACCAGATCAGCTGATCTGGGCCATCTCTGGGCCCTGATGAAATGTTGTTCACCCATATCTGGCTAGACAGCACTTGAATTTGAGATTACAAAAAGCCAAGAAGCTTCACCACCTTTCAGCTGCTACAGTGCCCCAAACTGAAAGGAGGGACTGCCCATCTGCCAGTCAGTTTATTATCATCATTATTACATTACTTTAAATGAGAACTTATCTTTATGGAAAGATTATTCCAGAATAAAATACTGTATCAATTTGCTACTCTGGAATATCTCACTCTAGATATTACTATTCTGGAAGAAGTTTTAAAAACAGAAGGCAGCCCTCACCTGTGGTCAAAAACTGGGACTCTTTCATTGATGGGACAGCTGCTAATGATAGGGAAATATATTCCGGAATAAGGGACTTCTTTCCTCTTCCAACCATCAGAAGGAAGAAGTCTCAAGTGTTTGTCTGTTTGTCTGTAGCAGATCAACCAAGACTTGAACATCCAGCTGCTAAAGGATGGGTACCGGTTAGATGAGATCCCAGATGATGAGGACCTCGACCTAATCCCCCCTAAATCCGTCAACCCCACCTGCCTGTGTTGCCAAGCCACCTCCTCCACCGCCTGTCACATCCAGTAGTGAGGCCAGCAGGCTGTGATCAGTGCTTTCCACTATAACTGTAAAACTTAAGTCATCGCTTCCTCCTATGGTAGGACGTGCACCTCTTTGTGTTCATGGAGCCAGAAGAAACCAAAAAATTAATTTTATGATTGGTTAATAAGTTATTTTAAACTATGGTAAAACAAAAGACAAGTTGCTCAAAGTGCCAGGCATTGCCTGGAAAAACTGACTGGTCTGGAGAGCAAATGCAGAGGGGTCCAGAGATACCTCCTTGGTTTGTTTAGCCACTGGAGATGTTTTGTAAGGTGTCTGTTCCAGAATGGGAAGGGTCAGATGGAGCTGCAGTTACTGCTGCCCACTGAAACCAATCCATCTACAAGATCAGGGGTGAGTCTGAGGTGTCAGAGGGTTTTACCTGTGGGAGAAGGTCAGTTCTTAATTGATTCACTAAACCTGATACATTTGCATAGCTATAATTATACCATAACTGGGACACAGAAATAGGAACAGAGCAAGGCATCCTTTCTTATGGCAAGGCTAGTCAGGACTAGCATGACACTGAGTCAGTACTAGTTAGAGCTGTTGTGTCACATATCCAATGCACTCTGTTCTTAGCTCCACATTAAATTATCACCAAACACATTGGATTCAATCTGCAGTCTATCCATGCTCTTCAGGGATTCAGTCTTTGCCTGAGAATATCATACTCCTGAGTTCAGTCCAGCCATGTATACTGACTTCAGCCAATACTTCATTCCTGTGAGACCCATGTGCTTTCAGAAATCTTAGTGTGTTCAGCTAAGAAAAAATGAGTCCTGCACAAGACAGAGCTATAACTGTTCAGTCTGAAGGTCAGTGCCAGAAAAACTAGTTGAAGAAAGCACATTTTCACAGAGCTTGGCTGTTGATATTGTCTTGACACTGCATCTCTTGGTGCCCATGTGTAGGAACCCAGAGTGCCGAGAATATTTCTCTGCCTGTTTTTAAGGGTTCTTACCCCCCTGAACAACACTGTTTTAGCTTCAAACCTTGGAAAAAATTACCAACAGTCAGACAACAACTAGAATTCTCTCCCATCCGGAGAACTAGATTTACGACACGGTAAAGTGTCAAATGGTGCCCCATGTGAGGACCAAACTCACAACCTTCAGATTATGAGGCTGAGAGATTTATTAATGCTGAAGGTGTCTGTGGTGGTGTCAGACTGCTGTTGGCACATACTACATGTTTTCTCTAACCTCAGACAAGTCACATCCCCTCTTGATATCCATTCCCTTCTGCAGCACAGGGAGAAAGCTGCCTTCCCAAGATGCTACCAGCACCCTGCATCCATCTGCATGGATGTTGCCAAGTATGTGGTGGACACCACTGATAGGATAACTCTGCAAGCAAGATGCAAAAAGCATTCTATAGAAGTTTTGCATGTATTTTCAAAGTACTACAAAGAAAAGCAGCACAACCCTGCTTTCCCTCTCTTTACCATTTTCTGATGTTGCATACATGTGTCAGAAGGCTGCAGAGAGGAGGTTAGTAAAGAGATTAAACAACTTTGGAAGCAGATGTTTGGCAAGGATGTTTCCCACACATTTGGCAGCTGACTCTTGCACAACTGACTTCTCAGTCTGCATGATGCCAGAAAGAATGTGTAAAAATATTTGGTGGCACAACAGCACCATCCACTGCTAATGAAGTTAAGGAACTTAGGAGGGCAACAAGGACTTAAAATACAGATGCCAGCCCCTGTGAGAAACCTGCACCTGCTCAGTCTGGCATTAATCTTGCATAGGTAATCCCAAATCACAACCTCTTCCTCTATGCTGAGTTGCTGACCCTTCTGCTACAGGGCTTGTGCAGCTCTGTAACAGATGCGGGTTTGTCTGATGAGATGTGGTTCAAGGTTTGGAACAATCCCTTACACAGGAAAGCCTTGAAAGGAAGTGACAAGGATGCCATGTTCTAGAAGAGAAAAGCACCTTAAAATGAGCACTTTTCCATGCCTTCCCCTTAGGCTCAACCTAGCCAAGTTTGCCCTGTGGCACTGCCCATTTATGCAGATGGTTCTTTTGAAACGTGAGAAGTAGAAATAGGGTCATGTGAAGAGTCAGCTCTGAAGGGTGGTAGAGGTCAAAGCCAGGGTATATTTACATTGGCACATGCAGCCTGTGCTTGCTGAGCTAAGCAGCAGCCAGGTGACAAAGCCTGCTTCATTCTAGGTAATAGTGGCCATACCCTGTGTGAGCTTTAAGGGAGAATGGTAAAAGGAGAGCCCAGGCAAAAGTGCCAGTTTATACCCTCAGATCATTACATGGATGCTAAAAGTAAGAGCATGAAACTGCCATGGGAATATCCCAAAGGAGCCATTCAATGCTCTCTTCCCTCCCACCATCATTCACTATCCCAGTTGCATTCTTTCTGAGTGTTGTAGAGCAACATGGGCACCAGCAGGACAAGTTGCATCTTTCCCTGGTGCCTGTGGAGAGCAGCTCTTCCCATTGCTTCCCAGACCCAGCTGCCAGGAGAAACTAGTGGTGACTGAGCCTTTGTCTTTCTGTAAAAAGCTGCTCCAGTAAAAGATGGATTTGCTCCTGGAAGGAACCCATCTCACCAGTTGTGCCTGGACTGTGGAGTCATTCCAAGTAACAAATGGTGATACAGACGGTAGGATTGCATCAGGGAGCGGAAGGTGCAAAAGAAGTCTCATTAAAATGTGACTGTCTCAAATGTCACTGCAAACCAGCAAAGTAGGCACCAAGAAAAGAAAAGGCCATGCTGAGATAAGTGCTCCTATCTGCTGAGATGTTTGTCCTCCCAGAGCAACATTTCTTCCACGGTTGCCCATCCAGCTGCCCCGGATGAGCTCACCAGGAAGAACTGCTCTCTTACCTGGGCTGCATTTTCCCTTCTGCACTGGTCCCAAAAGAGCTGCAACTCCACCTTCTCCATCTGTTACCCACCTTCCTCAAGCTCACATAATCTAGATGTGAAGCTTTTTGGGAGATGTAAGATAAACCCACTGAGAGAGCTGGAAAACTTGGACAAGCTCTCTTCACAACAGCCCTTCTGGTTTTTATCACCTTCATCTCCATCCCCAGCTCACTGATTTCTGGGCTCAGTTTTTTGCACGGAAAAGCTAGGATAGCAGCTGTGTTTGGCTTGTAGCTGCCTCTGTCTTGAGACAAATACAAGGCAACCATCAAAACAGCAGGACATCCAACATCTGTGATGGTGATTGAGACAGAGCAGGCTGGGGTTTCTCTTCACCCACCTGAAGGCAGTGGGGCTGAGGGTTAGCTAAGCTAATGTAAAACCTTGGTGTGAGCCAGCTGCTTTCATCCTCCCAGGCTCAGCACTGTGGGAGATCTGAGACTCAAGCACCAGGTCCCAGGCCTATAAGCCCATGTGCAAATAGACTGGAAACCCACAGCAGAGGCACAGTTGGAAAGCCAGTCAGCTGTGTCCTCACCATGCTGTGGCAGAGTGCTGTGAGATGCACTGGTAGGGCTGTAGTTGTGCAGAGAGAAAGATGAAGTCTTTGCAGGGAAGAAAATTCAGAAAAATTTTATTCTCCCCTTTTTTGCACATATTTAACCATTTTTACTGCTTCCACAAGGGTTATTGAACTTTCAGTTTAATAAAGAAGGAAATGAGCCAACATTAAATAGCTTTCTGAAGGGTTCTGAAAGCAGACACCACTTGCATGCAGTTGGTCTGTGTCTAAGATGTGACCTCCAGACCTCATTGTACATCCTGTAGTTGAGTCCCCATGTGTTGTGGGAACTGGGATGGGAGAATCAGTGCTGACCATCATGTCAAACAGCCCCAGCTTTCCAATTGAAGAAGAATTAGACCATGAAGGGGGGGGAAGCAGCAGTGACAATAGAAGGATAGCTAGTTGTCACAGGTAAACGTCGGTATCCATGTCCAGCGGCTAGTCGCAAGCTTTGTTATATTGTACGTCCTCCTTCCACTCCTCTTTTCTCAAAGCAGCTATCATCTTCCCCCTCCCTCATGCACTAATGAGCATCAGAGGCAGTTACATCAAAAGTGACTCTCAGCCCAGTTCTGCACTCCCCTCTCCCACCCAATCCCAAGGCAGCCCAGACAATTGTTGGCCATCGCAAATCTAAATTTTTAGTAACTCTGCTTGGGTTTCTTTCCTCATGTACCATACCTTCCTCCCCACGCACTCTAGCAGGGCAGTACAGGAGGCTCCAACCACGTCCCAAGTAACTTCTTTGCCCCCTGGCAGCACCTTACATACATGAACCTTACTGTGAATGTACCGTGTCAATGCTGGTGAGATCTGGTGCTGCCAATCTTGCATAGGTGGCAACTGATTGGGATCCTTTGGGAGAGACCAGAAGGAAGTAGCTACTGTCCCTTTTCTTTTCCTTTTTGAGGGAGAGTGGGATTTTTTGGTATTATGATTATTGTCCACCTTCCAGTGACCAAGTTCTGGGCTGCATTAATAATGGGTTAATTTGCTGTCCAGACAGGTATGGAGCCTCACACCAACCTTAATGGCAGACACCATGTCTGTATCCAGAGCCTGGATACAGGCTGGGTTTTTCCCATGTTGGCAAAGTGCTTTCAGCAGGCTCCAGAGAGCCATTTCTGGCAGACAGGGAAATAGCACTCCTCAGAGTTCAGATCAAATCTGCACTTGCATTTCATGCCCTTAGCTTGGATAAAAATCAACCCAAATACTTCCCAGGTCTCCTTTCCCTGTGTGGTGTCCAGTGCCTCAGCGGAGACAATGGCGGAAGGCATTTGGGGGTCACCAAAAGCAAGATCCTTTTTGGATGTATTTAATGGAAATATCTTTCAGGAGGAGAGGAGACCTCACAACCTTTCTGTAAATGTCAGAGCGGGAGACTAATTTTCATCTGTCTTTGCATATAGTGAAACATAGTTGAAACAGCCAAATGCGAAGTACAGTTAAATATAGGGTTTGACCTGAATAACCCTTTAATTAGGAAGATAAATTTGTTGTAGCTTGACCTTAGTTCATGTAAGGAACCTGTTAATCATTTGACATGCACAGTGTATTAATGCTGCACTTAACTTGGCCATTGGTTTTATTATCTAGGTTTGGGAGACTTTTCACTCTTGAAACATCAATCTGCATCTTGTATAGGGCAGGGGGGGGTGTTTCTTTTTTCCTGTTCAGAACATGTAGCACACTGTTGTACTTCTGTTCCCATCCATGTAGAGTATTGCCTTAAATAGATCGTGCTGTGGTTTGTTTTGGGTTTTCTTTTTTCTACCATCCGTTTTATGCATTAATTTATTTTAAACAGTGGGGGATTTCAAAAACATGAAATATGTATAATTTTTTTAAACATTTCCATTGCAATATTTATCATTGTTACTGGTTGTGTATAGTGTAACGGAATTAATATTAAAAAGCATACATATGAAAACCAGCCTGCCAGACTGTCATTGGAGCGAACTGTGGTGAGAGAGTATGAACCACACCATCTCATCTGAGCCCCCAGCAATCGCGGATACTGAAATCAGGGGGTACTAGTCTTCATGCCATGGCAAATACTAGTTGCTTGGGTCCAGTAGAAGCTGCTGGTGTGGAGCTGTGCTGTACGGCACAGTTAAACCTGCCAGGGCCAGCCAGTCCCCAGCCAGCATTTGGGAAGGCTTCTCCTCATGGCAGCAGGACCCATCCCCTGCATCTAGGCTATGCCTCTCCTCCCAACAGTGACAGAAGCAGAAGGAGGTGCTGCATCTATACAACATCAGTGGGTGAAATAACCTTTTCTCCAGCCTTGCAGCCATTCTGCTCCTTAAAGCTATTGGCACTAGAGCCGAGCACTGATTTTAGAGGCCAACATCAGCAGCTGGAAATGCCAGGGACTGCTAGGAACAGGAAAAAGCCACTGGGAGCCACTGGCTCATAGAACCATAGAATCATCAAGGTTGGAAGACACTTAAGATCATCCAGTCCAACTGTCAACCCAACACTATCACTGTAACCCCTAAACCACATGACCCAGCGCCAGATCCAGATGCCTCTTAAACACCTCCAGGGATGGTGACTCTGCCACCTCTCTGGGCAAGCTATTTCAATGCCTGACCATCTGAACAGTGAAAAAAATTTTCTAATATCTAATCTGAATCGCCCCTGTCTCATCTTAAGGCCATTTCCTCTTGTCCTCTTATTGTAGGCACGGCAAAAGAGACCAGCCCCCACCTCACTACAGCCTCCTTTCAGGTAGTTGTAGAGAGTTGTACATGAGGTCCCTCGTGAGCATCCTCTTTTCAAGACTGAACAACCCCAGGTCCCTCAGCCATTCCTCATATTTTCTAGTCCCTTCACAAGTGTTGCCCTTCTCTGGACATGCTTCAGTGCCTCAATGTCCTTTTTAAAGGCACTGAAGGCAGTACTCAAGGTGTGGACTCAACAATGCTGAGTACAGAGGGATGATCACTTCCCTAGTCCTGCTGGTTCCACTATCCTTGACACAGGCCAAGATACCATTGGCCTTCTTGGCCATCTGGGCACACTACTGGCTCATATTGAGCCAGCTGTCAACCAGCATCCCCAAGTCCCTTTCTGCCAAACAGCTCTCAAGCTACTTTTCCCCATGCCTGTATTGTTGCATGCAGTTGCTGTGGCCCAGGTGCAGGACCCCACACTTCACCTTATTGAACCTCATGCAGTTGTCTCATGCTGGAAGCTGACCTAGTGCAGGGTGAATCCTCCCCAATCAAGAGATTCAAACCCTATCCCTCTGCAGAGTGATACTCCCCAGATCTGTGCCCCAGATGGCTCTGAGGCCATGGGGGTGGAGAGGGGGTAGGCATCACTGACATCCGTGTCCACCTGTTGGGGTAACAAATGTTGCCTTGAGGCATGTTAGCAGGAAGGAGTTAAACAGAGAGCAATGGCACCAGTGCCAACAGCAGCACTGGCAGCCAACCCATGCCTCAGAACTGGATGAACAAGTCACTGTTTCTACTTCAACATAGAACAGTACGCTCTTTGCGCTCTACTGACCATAACTGGAGAGAATAATAGAAGATGTCAAAAGGAAAGATTTATTGTAGAACTGTGATTAAGCTTGTAAGCCTGTAGCTAAAATTAGCCTTTAGGTGTAGAGATATATATACGGAGCGCTTCTGAATAAATTTTAGATTCACCCGCATTTCTGTTGGTGTCTCTCATCTCCTCATGTGTCACATCCACCCTTCCCACCCAGCCTTCCCTGGCTCCCAGGAGGGGACAGGACTGAAGGAGAGCCTGAGCCTGGCTCAACAGAGACCAGCAGGATGTGAAATTCAAAAGCAACTTGTTTTCTTCATTTCAATGGCACACTAATCACATTTGCCTGGCTGCCCAGCCCCACCATTCCTCTCAACAGAGCAGGGCTTGGCAGCCCTTCAGGGGAATGGGTTGGCATCCACCCAGCCAAGATAGACATGGGTCTTCACCCATCATCTCCAAAAATGTGACAGCAGAGGGATTGGGCTTCTCACAACCCTCAGAAGGCTGAAGCCTCGAGCAGAGCAGGTCTCTGAGTTGGTACTATGTGACAAGCCAAGCCAGAACAGGGTTTCTGCTTGGCTGCCTGTCTTGGGGTGACTTTATGATGTGTATCCCATATCGCTGCCCTATTCCCAGAAATTAATTTTTGTGCCTTTCTATGCCTTTAAACTGAGCCTGAGAGGGGGGAGGAAAAACTGAGCAAAACTTTTTCAAAGCAGTTTTCAGCTTGTTCAAGGTCACACAGAGATAGAGACTTTTTTTTTTCAACTGTGGGAGGAGAGTGAGAGGGAAGGGAAGCGCCCGGCTTGCTTTTCTTTCCAGACAGCTTTCAGCAGTTTTTTTTCCCCAGCTCCTTTTCCTCCGGAGAGTTGAACTTTTGTTTTCCTGGGACTTCATTTTTTTCCTTTTCTCTCTGCTGGACTGTTTCAACATCAGAATACATTGGGAGGTCTTTCCACCGAGGCCTTGGCCCTAGAGGTGGGCCCACCATCCCGTCACAGCTCCAAGGAGAGGGAGTGAGATCTACGGAAGGACTCTGAATTTTCCCCCAGGTTGTTGTGCCTTCTCTCAGAGGATATATTTCTATATTTGGCCAAACTGGAACAAGGAGGAAACCTTGGAGTTTCTACCCCAACCTTGTTGTGGATACTGGGTGCTGGGCAAGTGGCATGGGGAGGAGGGGGAAAGAGGGGTCATGCTCCCTGGTTAGCAAAGCATTTGACACCCCATGGTTTGTGCTTTCTGTCTTCTTTTCCCCTGGAGCTGCACCTTTCGGTGGCTTTGGGCTTGTGGGGCAGGCAGTCATTAGTACAAGTTCTCATGTGTCAACTCTGTCCATCAGTAGGTTTCAGAGTGAGCAGGGGAAAGGATCTTGCTGCAGAAGGGGAAACTGAAGCAGTGGCAAGGCTCAGCTTGGGGCTGATGTGTGACATGATGATGGGGGAGCAGATTGTCTGGCTCTGAGAGCTCCAACACACAGTACAAAGGCTTGTTTCAACTCTGACTTGGTGAGGGAGGGGGGGGGGTGCTCCATGCCAGGGGGTT
>NW_008236783.1:131561-132272 GCF_000691975.1 Corvus brachyrhynchos
TTTTTTTTTCCTTCTTTTAGGTCTGTTAATAAACTTCTTTATATTCTTTCAAGTTTGGTGCCTGCTTTGTGTTTCTCCTAATTCTTATCTCACAGAAGATAAACAGTAATGAGTACTTTAGACCAAACCACTACACCTGTACATTATAATGAGGGAGCCAGCAGAAAGCATGGAGAGGGATGTCACCGTTGTGCAGGGACAGAAATGGCTCAGTGTAGAGGTAGACTTTCAGCTTTTCCCACAACTGCTTTCGAGGGTCCAATCTTGAGCTACTGGGGTACAATTTTAAGGTTGAGCCATTCAGAAACAAAAGTTCTCTTCACCCATCTCTGGGAGCATTTCCATCTCTGAGAATAGAGGCTCTCCCCCTTCCCTGGGAGAAAAAGGGTCCTCATCATCTCTAAGACTATCTCTGGGAGCATCTCTAGGAACAGAGGTCTTCTCCTTCCAATTGGAGCAAGAGTCCTCATCACTTCCATCTCTCCCTGTTCAAATTTCTCTTCAAATCACAGCTGCTTCAGCATTTGCTTGTTTCAGCACAGGTGCTTTTGCTCACAAGTACAAGTTGAACGCTCCATCCCCCATGTTTTCATGAAATTACAACAGGTACTCTGATATATCATAGTCCATCACCACCATAGCTTTACAACAGAATTTCAGCTTTAAGCATCTCCTCTTTCTCTTCCCTCAGGTTTTCAGCTCTTCACAGCA
>NW_008236783.1:132637-138257 GCF_000691975.1 Corvus brachyrhynchos
AAAATTCTAAGTGGCTTAAAAAATTGTCCATATTCAAACTAGCCAGCTGATAGGTTCTGTCAGGTCATAGAGGAGCTGTAAGCACCCCTTTGCAAGAACATCACTTCTGGGACTATGCTTGCTTACCCATGACACCATGTGCCCCAACTCCCATGAAGGCAAGCACTGCCCCGGGCATCTCTCCCCACTTGCTGCTGTATCTAGGGACTAAAAATGCCCCTGGTGCAAAATCTGGTGAGCCAAAATCAGCCCGAACAGATGATTAAGGTGGAAATGCAGGAGTAATATAGGAATGTTATCGACCCTGCTGTCTGGACAGGTCTGACGGTATTTGCTGAGGTCCCAACCATCCCTCTCTCAGCATGACACAGACCACATAACCATGAGGTTGGGGGTCTGAGAGTAGTGGAAGTGGCTCTGTTCATACCCCCTTTTTCATTCCATGTTCCCCCCCACAGTGCTGAAGAGACCCTCCCTCAGCCTCTGAACTTGTGATTTTACCCATTCCTATCCCCACACTGACTGTTCTGTTCCCAGGGGTGCCTGCAAGTTCCCAGGTCTTGCTCACCCAGTGGCCCCTAAATGACCCCGGTGGTAGGTGCTGCCTGCAGGACACTCTTCTGGTACACCATAGCCCCCAGTGACTAAGGTCATGTGGGCAGGGATAAGTGACCAATGGACTGAAAGTGGTGGGTATCACCTCTATCACAAATTCCCAACAAGGACTCTGGAAGCACCATGTCTGACATGCCCTCTGGCCCCATGGAATTGTATTTTGGGGAGAGGGGGAACGGCTCCGGCCATCCCCCCACATCCCTGACATCACAGGTGTATTGGTTTTGCATGGCCTGGTTTTTGGTAGCGGGGGGGGCCACAGAGGTGGCTTCTGTGAGAAGCTGCTAGAAGCTTCCACCATGTCTGGCAGAGCCAATCCCTGATGGGTCCAAAGATGTACATGCCACTGGCCAAGGCTGAGCCAATTACAAATGGTGGTAACGCCTCTGTGATGACATTTAAGAAGAAATCAATACAAAGGTTGTTACGCAGTTTATTTGCACCCAGAGAAGAGCAGGGTGAGAATACATGAGATAACTCTGCAGACACCAAGGTCCGTGAAGAAGGAGGGGGAGGAGGTGCTCCAGGCGTCACAGCTGAGATTGCAGGCTGTGGTGAGGACCATGGTGAAGCAGGATGTGCCCCTGCAGTTCATGGAGGACCATGGGCATGCAGAGATACACCTGCAGCCCCTGGAGGAGTGCCACGCCAGAGCAGGTGGATGCCTAGAGGAGGCTGTGATCCTGTGGGACACCCGTGGAGAGAGGGGCCCTGCTCCCAGGAAAGAGCAGCCTGTCCTTGGAAGACTGAACCCCATGGAAGTGACCCATGCTGCAGCAGTTTGAGGGGTACTATTTCCTGTGGGATGGACTCATGTTGCAGCAGTTTTGGGAGGACTGCTGCTTGTGAGATGGAGCCATGTCAGAGAAGTTCGCGGAGAACTGTCTCCTGTGGGAGGGACCCCATGGTGCACCGGGGGAATGACTCCTCTCCCTGAGCAGTGAGAGAAGCTATGGGTGATGAACTGACCATAACCCCTATTCCCTGTCTCCTTGCACTGCTGGAGTGGAGAGCTGGGAAAGAGGGAGAGGTGGGGGGAAGGTATTTTTAAGGTTTTACTTTACTTCTCATTATCCTGGTCCGATTTTGTTTGCAATAAATTCACTTTAGATCTCTAATTTGAACCTCTTTTGCCCTTGATAGTATTTAGTGAGCGATTGTCTTGGTTTGAAAGATAGAGGTCTTCCAAGGAAGGAAGGAACCTCCCTTGGAATGGAAAATATGACTTCTTTCCCTCTGAATTATTATAACTTTGAAATTATGGGGCTCTCAGGCAAAGATACAGGAAAAGGAATAACAGTTCTTTACTAATACATAGATATGTATAATAAGACAAACAAACAACAACAACAGCAGCAAAAACAAACAAAAAAAAGATACCAAATAACAACGTTCTCTTGACCATCAAGCACTTTCCCCTTTGGTGTAGTTATGGTCACAGCCAGCAGGGGCGCTGTTGGCCCCCAGCCAGGCATGAGAGGGATGATGATTCCCACATGGCTGCAGGGGGCGCTGTGGCACGAGCTTAGCCACCTCTCCACGTGGTACTGGTGGCTCAGATGGCGGAAGAGATAGAAAAGGGGCTTCCTTTGCCAACTCATGGGAAGCAGCCAGTCTCAGTGCCACTCGGGAAGCTGAATGGACTGTAGTAGGAACCTCGGAGCAGCAGGCAAGCACACCTGGGGTGGCAAACAAAGTGTAGCAAAAACTCTGAAGCCATTGCAGAAGCCATGGGGGTCTGGGCAGACACGGGGCGTTGAGTTAAAATGTAGCAAAAAGCCCTGAAGCAGCAGCAGAAAACAGCAGGGCTGGGTGGGGTATTGCTCCTTTGGACAGCTCATTGGCAATGGCTGGTCCTGGGGTCGGGCCACCGTGCAGAGGGAGTGGCCTGGCATGGAGTGCTCCTGGCTTCCGGCATAGCACGCACTAGATCTGGGCTCCCAAGTGGCAGAGGGGCAGAGAAGCAAGCCGGCCAGCCCTAGTCACAGTACCAAAGGAAAAAGAAAAGAAAGAAATAGGCAAAAAACACAGGGCAACAGGATATCTAGTTAGACGTCCAAGCCTGAGTCAATCACCTCCACCAGAAGGAAGCAGCAGCCCCTGGCCCCCAACCCTCACAGGTTCCTGGGCTGCCCCTCACCCATTGTGATATTCCCAGAGCCAGGGGAGGCACTGACCATTCTGGACACAAAACAAAAAGAAAACCAAAAATTAATATGGGCTATAAACCATCCCCAAAACAGCTATCTCTGCTGGTCCTTAACTCATGAGACGTTTGTTAAATTTTCTCTCCTCTGTCCAGCTGCACCAGGGGAGTGTGGCAGGACATCCCCCCCCTCCCACAGAAAGCTTATCTGCTCTGTCCATCAGCTGGTGCATAGCTCTGGACATTCTCCCCCCTCACATGAATTGGTGAGATAACCCAGGCCAGACTGATGTCTAGCAATGAGTTATCTCTGGTGCCAGGGAGGTGAGACCCCCAGCTGAAAATTAACATCCCTCACCTTGAAAGCGACATGTAGAGAAAGAGGCCAGGAATCCTTGACTGAAAAGACACTACTTTGCAACTATAAAAGCGACACAAGTTTTCACAGAGGTAGAAGTCTCCTACACACACCCTGAAAACTTGTAGGGCTTTTTCCTGAAGCTTGGAGGCATCTTCGTGGTTTTCCAGAAATTGAGAGCAAAGGATCCTATGTATGTACCATCAGAAACTGGATGGTAAGATACATTGAATCCTAATCTCTACTATTTCTTCACTAGCTGTAATATAGGTACCTCACTCATGCACTGAATTGTTTATCTAGTAGTGTTTCTTTTGTTTACTCTGTGTAGTAAGTAATATATTAAAGTCTTATGTCTGTTAACTTGTGTCTATCAAATAAATAATTCATTTTGTAATAGACCTAATCAGCCATTATTAAGAACTTCTGAGCAAGAGTGAGTTTTGGGGTGCTGGCTGCCTCAATAAAGCTACTGTCTACTGCCAGAGGCCTGGGCAGAGACAGGGACTTGTCCAAGCTCTCCCCTCTCCATTTGTAACATTTGGCATACTGAGCAGGTTTATGGCAAACGATTAAAAAAATGAAACTAGACTTGTGAGACTATTTACAGTGGCACAGTGTTAATAACCCTCTTCCAGTAGACAACTGGTTTGAGTGGGAAAAAATCCAAGAGAAAATAAATGGACAGCGGGAATTGCTGACAGATAAAAGTGGAGAAAATATAATTGCTCTTGCACTTGCATCATGTTTAAAGGCTGACTGTGAGTGGCGGAAAGAAATGATAAGAGAATATGACCAATTAAAACAAGAGCTAAAAGAATCCAAGGAAAAAAGAAAACCCTTGGAAGAAAAGTTGGAACTAACACAATTAAAAAACCCCAACTCTGTGGATGTTAAAAAAATTCCAGAGTTAACAACATCACCTGAGGATGAGAATCATGATATTCAGAAAAACTCTGATGAAATTAGTGATTCAAATGTTGAATTGGATTCTGACAAAAGCACAGAAACCCTATCTCTTAAGAAGGAAGAAATTCCAGAACTTGAATTTAAATCCATTGAAACACAGGACTCCTTTAAACACAGGACTCTTTTAACATAAGCACCTTAGTATAAAGTATAGATTAATAAAAGTTGGGTGTTGGTTGCTATGCTATACTGCAACTGCTTTTGCAAGACAAGAAGCTTAGCCCTGGAAGGGGCTATGATGATAAGTGAATAGGAGATGTTATGCCTAACGCTAACTGCTCTTAAAAACAAACCCGAGTGGACTAGGATGATGAGGGAATGGAATGCAAGGTAATGGGTTTGGCTAACCCCTTTTTTTGCAGAACAAGGGATTAGCCCCTAGGGGCTAAGCGATAAGAAGGAAGACACATGCTAACTGCCGTTTTAATGACAAATAGAAGAACTGTCAGGAAGGGTAGAAAAATGTAATAGGAGAATAGGCACATAATCAGTACACAATTATAGATGAAGTATAACTCATATAGCAACAGTGTGTAATAGTAAAATTAAGTATGTATTAGCAAAATAGATGTGTGATTAATGTATTACATAAGAATAGTGTGCTGTGTTTGTAACCCTAAGATAAGGAAAACACAAGTAACGTAAGACCCCAACCCCTTAAGATGGTAACTTTTAGATAAATGAACAGAAAGGGCAGATGCCAAACTTGTAAACATATAAACTCTGTAAGATGAACATGGTGGACACACATATGGAGGTTTTAACCCCTGCGTGCTCCTGGCATGGTCAATAAAGGTGTGCTTTACTTTACAGTACCTGACTATGGAGTAGATTCCTTTTGATGCCCAAAACTAGGCAAGAAAATAAAACTCTATAGTCAGATGCCTACAGAGCAGGTATTTGTTTATTCAGTGCTGGGAGTGAGGGGGATCTCTCTGCCAAAAACTCACTCCATCTTCTTTAGCCTTCAGTTATATTTTAAAAGTCCTTACACGCAACGTCACAATTACAACATATCATTAGCATACTCATATTTGCATAAAGCTGTGTCATCAGTTTGTTGCTTTCACGCATGCATCAGTTCCTTCTGTGGTGGTCATGAGTCTTCCGGTGGTCTTTTGATGAAGGCTTCTGTAGTCTTCCTCACATCTGAATTTTTTACCTCTGTCTACAACGCATGCCTAGTGCTTCTTGTTTTTCAGTCTAACTGGTTTTTAGCTAATTTTGCAGTTTGCAAGTTCCGTTGAAACTTTCTATCTTGCTTTTGATGGCACATGATATCTCACTGGCTTTGCTATCTTGCTTGCTCTGCTATCTTGCTTGCTTTACCTGTACATCTCGTTACAATGTTACTTGTGGTTAACTATTACAGCTGGTAATGGGTCAGTAGCTCTGACCAAGGAAGAGGTGACCGGTCTGGAGAGATGGTCCCGAAAGGAATCGCCTTCCCGACGTCGTCTTCCTTCAGCTGCTAGCTAGGAGGGCCCGTGCAGAAGCTGTCAGCTCTTTAGTGATTGTCAGCTCGTGATTTC
>NW_008236783.1:138282-139609 GCF_000691975.1 Corvus brachyrhynchos
AGCACAGAGAGAGAGGAGAGGCTTGTGTGGCTGGTTCTGCACGAAAGGTAGCTTTATTGTTGGTCCGTACTCCGGCGAAGGGGAAAGCCAGGGACAAGAGCTCTCTCTCTTGCAGGGGCAGAGGGCTAGCTTTTATAGGGAGACGGGGGGTGGGTGCCAGAGGGTAAAGGCCAATGGGTTACAAAGGATCTGCATAGGGTCTCCCAGAGGATTCTGGGTCTGTCTTTTCTCGCCCTAAGTGAAAAGTTAGCTGCCTTCCCAGGGAGTCCTGCTGGGAGATTGAGCAATCTCCTTATCGCAGCAGACATCTCTCCAGGGCAGGGGCTGGGCATACCCTACAGTTAACCTTTTGTTACATACCACTTAGGTTTCAAATCCCCCCCTTTCTTTTTATTTTTGTGAATTCTTTCACAAATTATCATGTTTATTGTCCGGAAATATGTTCCTCTTTCTACTCTATGTCTCAATTTATATTTCTTCTAGTCATCATAAGACATTGTGGTTCACTGACAGCACCACAAAAAGCACTGGCTAAATATGCATGTACACAAAATGATCATTCTTAACAACAAGATTCCCATAAATGATTGTTTCAATCAATTTAGATTAGGGAGCCAAGACGTAAGTGTCTCCCACAAGTGAGTTGACCAAGATGTATCATCCTTTGTTACTTCATGGAGTATCTTTGCATGTTGCCAGATTGTATATTTGTTGTTATTTGCCCTGATTGATCTATATAAGTACAACAACTGGTATTTACCAATGTACAGACTCCTCCCATTTGTGCTGTGATCATATCTAATACCATACGGTTTTGAAATACCACTTATTTTAAAGAATTAATTTCTGTTTGCAACAGTCCAATGGCATCTGCTGTTGAGTTTGCAATTATTTCCATTTCTGCTGAGATGTTCACTATTGCTTTTTCTAAGTGTACAATTCCTAAAGTTGGGAATAAAGCTCTGACAAAGCTGTGAAAGCCTGTATTATATCTAGTCAGAGGATTAGAAGGTATACTTTGACTAAATCGGTTTTTCCAAATTCCTCTAACGATTCCTGTAATTAAACTAGTATGATTTATAACTTGTATAGGTGGAATGAGATACCCCATAGTACACTGACTTGTCCAATTTCCAGGTAGTTGCTTAAGGCATATTCCATTTCCACACAACCACCAAAAGCCATCTGGAAAATCACAGCTAGTTGTTGTCATGGGTTAGCAAACATAGTCCCGGAAGCGATGTGCTTGCAAAGGGGTGCTTACAGCTTCCTCTGTGACCTGATAGAACCTATCAGATGGCCAGTTTGAATATGGACAATTCTTTGA
>NW_008236783.1:140055-141206 GCF_000691975.1 Corvus brachyrhynchos
TGGAAGCGATGAGGACTTTTGCTCCAAATGGAAAAGGAGAAGACCTCAGTTCCTAGAGATGCTCCCAGAGATAGTCTTAGAGATGAAGATGAGGAGGACCCTTTGCTCCCAGGGAAGGAGAATGGCCTCTATTCTTAGAGATGAAATGCTCCCAGAGATGGGTGAAGAGAACTTTTGTTTCTGAACGGCTCAACCTCAAAACTGTACCTCAGTAATTCAAGAATGGACCCTCAAAAGCAGTTGCGGGAAAAGCTGAAAGTTGGGGAAAGGGACTCGCATGCGAGCAGAGAACCAACCCGGGCAGCTGTCTCATTGTGATAATGTTTTCATAGCATGGGCAAGAGAGACTCCTCTTCCTAAATGGACTGAACAAGGTTATTATGGAAGTGATAAACAGACTGAACATCTCAAGGGTTGTCTTCTTACATTGTCAGTGGGAGAAGGGAGAAAGGGGAGGGGGGGAGGAGGAGAAGTGTTCTGAAGGTGTGGTATGATTTTTTATTTTTTCTTCTTTTAGGTCTGTTAATAAACTTCTTTATATTCTTTCAAGTTTGGTGCCTGCTTTGCATTTCTCCTAATTCTTATCTCACAGACGGTAAACAGTAATGAGTAATTTGGACCAAACCACTACACAAAATTGCTGTTTCCGCCCGGTTACAAACCGAACCCACTACAGTTGTGATGCTCATTTTGGGATTGTTAGTATGTCTTGCAAACAAATAGTCATGACATTGAGCAAATTGACCTTTAAAATCTTGTGAGGTATGTGGTGAATTTACATCTGATGTTTCATAGAATGGCAGTAATTCTGATCCAATTGGTAGTATTATTAAACTGGCCACAGTTCGGTCCTGTAAAGTTTGACTCTACATAAATAAGGTATTGATTGACGAGTGATAACTGAAAAAGTGGTTTTCCTAAAGGTGAACCCACTTGTTTGCATTGTATACTGTTGCAGTGGCTAAGTCCACTTTACACCCCCCAAGTTGCCTTAAAAGTGGTCTCTCCTTACAACACTGTGCTAGAAAGTTCTCCCTTTGTCTAGATGCTGCTGGTCACTGGCCCTGTCCCCCTCCCATCCCTTTTCCCATTGGCCCCTGTTATGCCATTCAACCTTGCCTCTGCCCCCTAGCCCTCAGAATATTGGTTTT
>NW_008236783.1:141398-144179 GCF_000691975.1 Corvus brachyrhynchos
CCCCTGCGAAGTTGAGATTGTGTGCATGCGTAGGTGCTAGGAGAGTGCCGCCTAAGCGGTCCACGAGGGACCCAGTAGGGACAAAAGCGGCATCGATCCACCGAAGCCCTTTCTTTAGTGTACTAATATTATACAAGGTATACAGGCTTAATTCAGTCCAATTACTAGAGGGTACCCCTAACAATGGTTAAGTGTAATTGTTGTACGTCTCCACACAGCCAACAATCTCTTACTCCAGTATGATTAGCTATTGCCTCAAGCAAAGCCACATACTTATTTACATCAAAATTTACTACAATCTGCCAAAAAGCAACAAAGCATAACAAAGTATTCATGATTTACAGCTGAGTTTCAGCTTCAGTCTGTCATTACTAATGGTTGTTACTGTCCAAGGTGCAACAGGAGATTTCTTCACTTGGGTATAATGAATCCAGGTAGGTTTTTTTCTCACACGAATTGCAGTGAAGGTTGTCAGGAGGACTTGGAATGGTCCGTCCCACTTCTCCTGTAGAGGATCACCTGAAATATTCTTAACATACACCCAGTCACCAGGATCAATTGTGTGCAATTTATGATCTGGTTGCTTAGGCTCGTTTTCAAATACAGGGTTATACTTCTGATGCAACTGAGTGTCAATGGTTTTTAAGTATTCATAAATATATTGATTACAAACCTGGGTCAGGTTTTCATCACGAGTGGCATTTCACCCATAAGGTCTACCATACAAGATTTCAAATGGGATAATTTTTTCTTTTGACCTTGGCTTTACCCTGATTCTGATGAGGGCAATGGGTAATGCCTGGTACCAGTACAAATTTGTCTCCTGACAGATCTTAGCTATTTGTTGTTTAAGCATGTGGTTCATTTTCTCGACCACTAGCTTGTGGACTGTAAGGGGCATGGAGTTGCCACTCAATTCCCAAGGCCTTGCTGACAGCGTGTACAATTTGTACACAAAAGTGTGATCCTCTGTCAGAGGATATTTCCCTAGGTACACCAAATCTAGGTATGATCTCATTCAACAGTACTTTTATTACTTCTCTAGCTTTATTCGTCCTACAAGGGAACACTTTTGGCCACTCAGAGAAAGTATCAGTAAGTACCAGCAAATATTGAAAACCCCGCTTTCTTGGGAGTTCGGAAAAGTCTATCTGCCACAAGTCTCCAAGAAAAGCTCTTCTGTTAATAACCCCTTGTTCTAGCCTAACTGTTGTATTTGGATTATTATTCAAACAAGTCACACATTGTGATGTTACTTTAACGGTATCTTGCAAGCCTGGGCTTGCAATTCGTTCCTTTAGGCTACCAAGAATCTGTCCGTATATACTTCATTTCCACGGGACTCCTGGTTTGATATATGCTTGTTACAGTAATCCCCGCTGTAACACCCTTGTTCTAGCCTAACTGTTGTATTTGGATTACTCTTCAAACAAGTCACACATGTTGGCGCCTTATTATCCAAGAGATGGGACAGTCATGGTTATCATGATTTATTACTTGAAAAATCAAACGAGGCATCAGTCTCAGAGGCTGTGATTTAGTAACAAATCGCCAGAACTGAAGACAGTTATGAGTTTCAAAGTTACATGGCAATTTATAACTTTTTGGTCCAATAAGCAATTAACATGAAACTTTGTTTTGACTTTATAACCTATCACCTTTGATACATTTTACTGCATTGCGTCTGTTTCACAATCAATAACTTGCTAGCTCACGTACACACATATACTTCTATTATAGCATCTAAATTGTTAACTTAAACTATAAAATCACATTACTATACTTAAAAACCCTTCACCATATCACCCAATACATTTTCTTACTTATAACTTTAGAAACCTAGGTTTATAATTCTTCTGCTTAAAGTCTGCATACCTTTGCCATTACATCAACCCAAGCTCTTTCCAGGGCTGTAAATCAAACTCATTAATGCCTGTAGAAGTTTCTGCTTGTCTGTTTCCCACAAGCCTGGGGCTATGGCCTACACCCTGAAGCTGCTGGGCTTAATCTTTCTGTGGACATATTCTTCTCCCCCAGCCCAGACCTGAGAATAGTGTCACTTTTATCTTATCGCAAATCAATATACAGTCCAGGGCCTCAGCCCAGGGGGCCCATCCAGGGTGCGGTGGTCTTCTGAGCTGCTTCCTTGGTGCAGCTTTGTTATATATATAATGGACAAAAATCCTTCATAAAAATGTTTAATCCATAAACTATAATATTTCAGTCTCTGACATTGCCTTACCAGCTTAGCTTCAGATTTGAGAGTAATCTGGGGAGATTGAAGAGGCACGGACTTTGCTGGGTGTTAGCAAGCAAAGCCAGTTTATTGTACAAGTTACCAGCGTTTTATAGTTTACTACTCCTGGGCAAATCTATAGGCTTAAACCCCCTTGCCCGTATTCCCATAGCAACGCTGTCAGGTCCTTGCAGATTCCCTCTTGCGACAGCGGTGTCCTGGCTAATCATCCTTTTGAGCCAGAGGCCCAGGTCATGGCATCCTGTTGGTTCTGTGTTTGCCTCTTGTTCTTGCCTTGGGCTTTGTTTTGTCTCTGCTTCTTGCTCTTGCCCTGAGTTTTTATCTGTCCCATGGCTTTCGCGGCACCAAGGCTAGAAGGTCTGCACAACTATCAGCTTTCATCGCTGTCTTGGTTTGAAAGACAGCTGTCTGCCAAAGAAGGCAGGAGTCTCCCTTGGAATGGAAGAAAAAAAATTGCAACCCCCTTCCCTCCGAATTATTATAATTTTGAAATTAAGGGGCTTTCAGGCAAAGATATGAGGAAC
>NW_008236783.1:144870-151402 GCF_000691975.1 Corvus brachyrhynchos
CAAAGCGTGGGTGTCGGACGAGATGTATCCAAACTGTGGAGCTGCGGTGGGAGCCCCCCGGAGGTCTGGGCAGGCAGGGTGAGCAGGGCTACAGAGTAGTGAAGGCTCGAAGCAACGGCGGGGGCAGGGCGGCCACAGCCTGGCTCCCAGCAGGGCAGGGAAGGCGGGCTTGGTATCCTGGGGTTTCTCCGGTAGAAGGAAGGCAGCCGAAGAAGCAGCCTCTCTTTCCATCCAAACCCAGGGAACTGACTGCCCACCAACCTAGGTGAAAGAGATGCACCCCTCCTTCTGTGGCCAGGTCCTTTGTTTTTCTTAAGCACCCAGTAATTTGTCCCCCTGGCAACATGTATGGGGAAAATTCCTTTAAGAGAAAAAGAAAACAGGAGGAGAACTAAAACCCCAACAGTCGCTCTCTGGCTCCTGTCAATTCCCCCTCTCTGTTCAACAATAATTATTTGCTTTATTGATTTATTAATCAATCTCTGAATACATTGAATCACGAAAGGCAAGCATATCACTACGATTAACAGCACTCCTAATACAAACATTCCCATCTTAACCAAATATTTGATCCATCCAGTGATCCCCCAGTCTCCAAAAAGGCTATTAAACCAATCAGCGCTATCTTCTACTTTTAATTTGGCTACACTATCTTGTAAAGCTTTAATACTTGCATGAATAGATTGTGAGTGATCAGAAAGGTTTATACAGCACATTCCATCAAAATCTTCGCATCCATGTCCGTGCACTAGAAGCAAAAAATCAATAGTGGCTCTATTCTGCAATGTAGCATGTCTAATTGAATCAACATCAGTTAACAATCCTGTTAAAGCAAGCAAAGTAGCATTAGTTTGTCGAGCTAGCCAGCAGCCTAGCTTGTTTAACAGTTCCAGTGCCTTTCCGGCTGCTATTCCTGGTGCAAAAAAGGAGGCTGCCCAATGTCATTGTAGTGACCAAAAGTTGAGATTATCATCACAATCAGGGGCAAATGCATGAATACTGTGTTTTTCTTTCCATGGAAATCTATGTTGCAAAGCCATGGATGTGTTGGGTCTTAACAGCAAGAGTCGCCCTAAACTACAGGGGCCTCCCTTAATATGTGATGGAATAGCAGCCCAAGCTCTGTCTCCACAAACAAAAAACACTTGCTGATAGTGATAATGGAGTATTATTATAGCGAGAGATAATATTAGTAGTGTAATTGCAGCAAACACTTGCATTTCTAAATATAGGCTGGGTCAGAGAAACATCCCATGCTTTAGATTGGTTGCTCCCGGGATAATTAAACTTAACACAGAAGTCCATTTTTACAGACCCCAAAAGCTCTATTTCTTGGGGTTCAAGAGTTGCATGAGGGAGATATGGGGCCCATCGGTCCCTAGCATCGGCATGATTCTCCGAATCAAGAATGTGAGCTTGAGAGTGACATGGCCACTCATCTAAAGGTAAACCAACAAGGCAAGTAGAAAATGGATTCTCAGTAGAGGCTGTGGCCAAGCATAAGGTATCCTGCCCTGTTAGATTGACTAAAGTTATCTATACATTTGTTTTTGGCTGACTAATGGGCCAAGCAAAAGTAACAGAAAGAAGCATTAATACTAAAAAGGCTTTTGTTAGCATAAAGCAAGCTTTACCTTTTAACAAGAGTACTACTAGAATATTTGGCCACTGTAGTGGGCCATTGTTCAGTGAAGACTTCCAAGTGTTCAGGCAAGCCATAGCTGTGCCTGCACACTAGAGTCTTTATCTGTACATTTATATAATTACATCTTAAGGGGTCACAACGTCTACAGTCAGCTCTTCTTTTATAAGATGCACAATACCAAAGGCAACCACAATTTTGACACTCACAGAGTCCACGCTTCATGGTTCCCTGTGTGACAGGCCAAGCAGGGAAAAGAAATTAAAAGACCTGCTGAAATTTCACATTCAAAAGAGGTTACAAACTGGCTGGGGTCAGGGTGTTGCCAGTCTAAAGCAAGAATGCTATCATCAAAAGGGAAAGAAGCATAGTACCGACCACCTTTGGATGAATAATCAACAGGTTCTCCAAGGGAGGAGGATCTCTCTTTTCTTACTCTGACGTCCCTAGGCAACCCAAACCACCGATTCAAGGGCATTAATCCTTTTGTGTATTTTGATCAGCTGGTTGTTCGATGAAGGGTCTGATGTTCTTGGCTGGAACCCAACGAAGACCGGTATCTGTGGAAACACAAGCATAACCCCTCCCCCATGTAATAAGGGGAAATGGACCTACGATTTTTCCACATTCTGGGTCTTTTACAAGGACCCATGCTTTTTGCCCTATGTCTAATGACGTTTCCTTAGAAGTGGAAAAGTGTTTTATTACAGGGGGAACCTTGCTATCACCACAGCAATTCAAAAAATTAAAAACATAGTGCCTTGTGTAGCCTTTCCATTGGTGTGCACCCCTGCATCCCCCCTTGCTTTTGTGCTAAAAGACGCTTAAGTGTTGAATGAGCACATTCAATAATTGCTTGTCCTGTGGGGGAGTGAGGGATGCCAGTAATGTGAGAGATTCCCCATAAGATGAAAAAGGAAGAAAGTCGTTGAGAAGTGTAAGCAGGACCATTATCAGTTTTAATCTGCTGGGGAATCCCTAAAGCTGAAAAAGCTGCCAAAAAATGGCAGCACACATCTTTGGCAGTTTCTCCTGTGTGGCATGATGCAAATAATGCACCTGAAAAGGTGTCAATAGATGAGTGAACATATTTGAGGCGGCCAAATTCAGGATAGTGAGTGACATCAGTTTGCCATACCTGGAGGCTTTGTAGGCCACATGGGTTAATTCCCAGTTAATAATATCTAATGAGTCTATTGTAGTAGTTTAGCAGCCAGTGAATATTTAACACGAATGATAACATACAAAAGGTGTATAAAAGAGGCTGATTTGTTTAATAAACAACTTTTTGCCCTTTGTCCGAGGCACTGTCCGTGCGTGTCGTGACCACCCCAACAGTGACAATCAATAAATACTGTAAGAGCTTGTAAAGGCATCTCTCTGCACTTAGGATTTAAAAGAATATTAAAAGTAGTAGTTAACAATTTATGAGGTGGTGAATGGAGGGTAATCTGACTTGAAAAATCAGCAAGTGCAGACTGGAAACAACCTGATGTCTGCAAAAGCCAATCCAGATAAACAGTAGTTATAGGTACACAAATTTGTTCAAAATAATGACCTGCCAACATTTGCAATCTCTAAAGTGCCTTAATGCTAAGCTGTGCAAACATTTCATGTTGAATAACAATTGTCTTTGTCATCTGATGAGGTAAAAAAAATCCATTCAACGATAAGCAAAGGATCGGCTGTATTAGGATCCCATTGGTACAACAAGGCATGTGGCTGTCATGAAGGATTCAAAAGAATCAGTGAAAATAGATCAGGTGCCCAACGTGATGCTTGCCTGTGGGCAATGGCATCTGCTACCTTTTGCAAGGCCAATTGTGCTTCATGATTCAAATGTCTTGGGGAAGACAAGTCAGGCTCTCCTTTTAATAATGTAAAAAGGGGAGCTAGATCTGAATTTGTGATTCCCAGCAAGGGCCTTACCCAATTAATAGCTCCTAATAATTTCTGTGCTTCATGTAATGTAGAAATTTTGTTTTGAATTTATAATTGCTGTGGCTGTACAGTTTGGGATCTAATACGCCAACCTAGATATTGCCATGGGGGCATTTGTTGAATCTTTTCCTGGGCTATTTGCAATCCTGCACATTTTACAGCTTCTGTGGTAAGGGCCAAGGTTTCCTTCATGTCTTCTTGTTTTTCAGCTGCAATGAGAATATCATCCATATAGTGATATAGTAACATATGAGGCTTTGCCTGTTGTACTGGGCTAAGACAAATTGTAGGACTGTTTTTCATTCCTTGAGGTAAAACCACCCAGTGGTATCTTTGCAAAGGCTCTTGCATATTCAAGCTGGGCACAGAAAAGGCAAATCTCAGTGCACCCTCTGGGTGCAGAGGAATTGTAAAAAAGCAATCTTTTAAATCCATGATTGTCAAGTGCCAATTTCGAGGAATCACGGTAGGTGATGGGAGTCCTGGCTGCAGGGCCTCCATATCTTCCATGACTGCATTTATTTTTCTGAGATCATGAAGCAAATGCCACTTACCACTCTTTTTCTGAATGACAAATACAAGAGAATTCCAAGGGCTTGTGGAAGGGACAATACACCCTGCTTGTAGTTGTTTAACCAGACTTTGTAAAGCACACAATTTTTTCAGTTTGCAAGGGCCACTGAGGAACCCAGATTGGGTCGTTAGTTTTCCAGACCACCTTTAGGGTAGTGCGCTGTTCAGTGGCCCCTACGAAAAATCAGATCCAATCCTGACTCCCATTTGAGAAAGCATGCCACGGCCCCATAACACCATGGGAATTTGTAAAACAAAAGGCTTTATGGCAGCAGTATGTCCCTCAGGACCCACAATTTGAATGAAATCTTTGCTTTGGAAGCTGGTACTGCTCCCCCCAATACCAGTGAGTGCTTGGGGAACTGCAGTAAGTGGCCATGTAGGGGGCCACTTAGCTTGTGAAATGACTGTAACATCAGTTCCAGTATCAATAATACCTGTGTGACATGCTGTCCCTGCCAGGATAGTTTACACTTACAAGTGGGACGCTGAACAATTAACTGCTGAGCCCAAAAGATTTGAGGTGCTCCTGTGCATCCAAAGCTCTCCTCCCCCCTCTGTTTTTGCATTGTGTTAGTAGATTTTAGTGCTATAAAAAATATTAACTGAGCAATTTTAGAACCTTGGGGTACAGTACATGGGGGGGAGTCCAGGCCATGATTTTGATTTCTCCTAAAAAATCTGTGTCAATTACACCTGGAAGTACCAACAGTCCCGTTAAAGTAGTTGAAGAATGCCCCAAAAGCAATGCACTTCGTCCTTGTCCTAAAGGTCCATTGACCCCTGTGGGGATCAGACGGACGGAGGAGTCTAAAATAGTTACTGTACAAGCGGTGGCAAGATCCAAGCCAGAGCTACCGTAAGTGGCTGGTTGCAAGGCTGAAACACTCTTGCTGCTGCTGGCGGAGTCAGCTGAGGGATTTGTGTCTGCGTGCGGCGCCGGCCCGCGCTCTGATTCATGTTTCCCAGAATTGGTTTGCGGTCAATATCATATTTAGAGCAACACTGATTAGCAAAATGCCGCCCTTTTTGGCAGAGCAGGCAAACTCCAGGTTTTTTGAACTTTGCTCCCTTTAAGGAATAACAGTCTTTTTTAAGGTGGCCTGCTTTCCACAGCTGAAACAAGTCTGTCCCATGGGACCGGGAGCTGCCTTAAGAGCAGCAAAGGCAGCAGCCATGGCTTCATATTTGTGCTCCACCATTCCAATATGATTACAAGCTTTAACCATTTCTATAATTGTGGGGTTTTTAAGTGGCCTTAAGACTTTCTGGCAGTCCGAATTTGCATTCTCAACCGCCAATTTCAAAAGATTAACATCGCAAGCCTCCTGATGGGCTACCTGTCTCTCTAATGCCTATTGCAATCAGTCTATGAACTGCATGTAAGACTCTTTCGGCCCCTGGGTTATGGATGTAAAAGACTTTTGCTGCTTGCTGACATCAGGGACTTTCATAAAGGTGCAGTATGCTGTTGCTGTCGAGGCGGTTGCGACACATACAGACATACACCAACTGTTCCGGGCTAAAAGCATCTTTTATTCTACAAAGCCTCTTTTATACACTTTCTTGGCACTCTTGCTATGTGTCCATTGGCTACTAAGGTTACTACATTACAAATTATTGGTCACTTATAACTAACACCCATTCTAAACCCATAAACAGCCTCCTGCGAACAGCTGTGCATTCTTCTTCTGTTTTGGTTTCTTGTTTCTGTTGATGCTAAAATTCTCATGGGTACAAACTGAATTCTCACAGGTACAAAGTGATTGTGTCCAAATCAATATCTGTGAGACTTCCAGTCCAGCTGCCCATCTCCACAGTTCCTCCTTTTTGTTTTTCAACTATAAATACAGCGTTTATGGTCCTCTGCATGGCCCTTTGCCGAAAGGATAATAAACACTGAACAAGGAGTAAAATAAAAAGGATAACAATTACAACTAAACATCCCATTTTCATAAGGTCCTTAACCCATTTAGCAAGTTGCCAATTACCAAACAAAGCATTGAACCAATCAGATTCATCCACTTCCCTTGATTTTGAAACACTTATTTGTAAGTCTTTGATATTAGTGAACACTGATTTAGAGTGGTCAGAAAGATTCATACAGCACATGCCATCAAAGTCTTCACAACCATGTCCATGTGCCAGAAGCAAGAACTCAGTGGCTGCTCAATTTTGCAGGGTGGCCTGTCTAATAAAATCAACATCAGTTAGCAATCCTGATAAAGCAAGCGAAGTTGCATTAGTGATGCCTTTTCCTGGTCTTAAAATCAAGAGGCATACACGGTTAGAAGGGGAAAAGGGATTTTACCTTGGTATTTATTTTAAGGATCCTTAGGTGTACACGTCCAGGTCATATGCATTGAGATGCACCCC
>NW_008236783.1:151570-157228 GCF_000691975.1 Corvus brachyrhynchos
TCTTGGTTTACAGAATATGTTCTGGAGAGGACCTTGGGGTCTGGGGCACACTGATCCCTAGCTACAAAGCTTCTAAAGTGTTTAGTCTCTTAGCTTGACAAACAAGTCCAAGAATGTAGGCAAAAAGCACCAGGAATACAGAAGTTGTAAAAAGGTATAACAGGGGTATAAAAGAAAAGGCAAAAATCTTCATGGCTTCATTTGTCTGTTTAGCAAGTCAGCAACCTAACATTTAACAATCCCAATGCTTTTCCAGTCGCTACTCCTGGGACAAAAAGAGAAGTTAAAACATGTGTTTCTAAATTCCAAAAATCAAGAGTGTCATTGCAGTCTCTTGCAAAGGAATGCAAGGACTGTTTGTCACGGGTTGTATGCGTGTGATTTAAGAGCATAGTTAAATTTGGGGCAAGCATAGTCAGGCAGCCAATAGTACGTGGTCCGGCAACAGCGCGTGAAGGTAATGCAGGCCACGCACGATCTCCACAAATGAGGAATATTCCTCAAGGTAATTTGCGTGGAGAGTTATCTGAAGTGTCTTCATAGTATGTAACATCATGACTCAAAACTGTCCAATTGCACCAAGCCGAAGCATTTCGAAATGCGGGGTTTGCAGGTGACATGTCTTAAGTACTGGGACAACGTCAGTCATCCCAGCACCAAGTTTGTTTGTAATTAAAAAAGACACATGCTGGTGTCTGTATTGACCCCAGAATATCTATTTATTGTGGCTCAAGGGTGACAGGGAGTCTGTGATCCCATATGTCAATGTCACGAAGGCACTTTTTCAGGTTACTGCTACAAGCAGTTTTGGGACCGCTGCCACCGGCCTCTTGAAGTATTAGACAAGGCTCCACCGGTACTCCAACCAAACGTGTGAAAAGGTGATTGTGGTGTTGCAAGAGACACACAAAAAGATGATTGGTTCAAGGCTTCTGCAAGGGTTACCCACACATTCCTTTCAGGCATTGGCTGTAACATGGCAAATCCTTGCTCTGTCTTAGTCCAAAGCAGGACCATCCAACAAATGGCCCACGCCATCGTCATCTTCTGAAGGTTGCTTGTTGGTTTCATGATGATTGTTGATGTTACCGATGCCTCAAATCAGGGCGAGCACACCTCGCAGGTATCCACCGCATGCCAGTATGTGTGGAAACACAAGCATACCAGCGTCCCCAAGTGACGAGGTCCCACGGGCCTTCCCACTTGTTAGTTAAGTCTCGTACCCATACCTTCGCTTGGGGTAGGTGTGTTTCACTTGTAGACTGCAACGAAAGGAAATTATTCAAAAGAACAGGATTATTAGAATTTTGTGGCACTGTAAGATGATTGATTGCCTATAAAGCTTTTGCCAGCCTGCTCTGTGGGGTTTCTCCAGTAATTCCCCCTTTTTGTTTTTCCAAAACACATTTTAAATAACTGTGAGCACGTTCGATAATAGCTTGACCAGTGGGAGAATGTGGAATACCATGTTTGTGCATCACACCCCACAGTTGCAAAAAGTGCCGGGTCTTCTGTGAGATGTAGGCAGGGCCGTTAGCAGTTTTCACAGAGGAAGGTACGCCTAAAACAGCAAAAGCCAGCTGCCAATGGGCAATAGCATCACGACTTTTCTCCTGCATGAGCAGATGCCCACATAACAGAGGAGAAGGTATCAATAGAAACATGCACATACTTGAGATGGCCAAATTCAGCAATATGGGTGACATCTGTCTGCCAAATTTGCAAAGCTTGTAGGCCTCTGGCATTAATGCCTGCTGGTAAAGGTGTGGCGAACCCCTGACAATCAGAGCAAGAACTAACAAGGTCACGAGCCTGAGTAGGTGTTAGCAGAAATTGCTTTTGCAGAGTATGTGTACTCTAATGGAAAAAGTCATGTGAGGCTTTGGCCTGTGCTATCCTGTCAGGTTGAGGTGCCATCCATGCAAGATTGGCTAATTTGTGAGCTCTGGCATTCCCTTCTGCCATGAATCCTGGTAAATTGGTGTGACCCCTTATGTGCAAAATGTAATAAGCATGGATTCGGCTCTGAATTTCACACCACAAGGTTATCAACAGTGAAAAGAGAGCAGCATTATTAACTTCCTTCAAAAGTGAGCAATCAAGGTGTTGCGTAATATCTGCAATATAAGCAGAATCAGTAACCAGATTCAATGGTACATCAGAAAAGTGCCGAAAGGCCATGGCCACAGCTCTTAATTCAACAAGCTGGGCAGAGCCTGATTCATGGCCTTCCAGTGTCTGCCACCCAGACTCATCCCTCCAGGTGACAATGGCCTTTCCTGTTTTCCCTGATCCATCAGTAAAAACAGTGAGTCCTTGCAATGGCACACGACTGTTCTTTGGACGCAAAGACAAGCTGGTTGACTTTGCCAATTGCAACAATTTATGGCTGGGCAGATGATAAGCAATTTGTCATAAAAAGTTTTGCAGTGCACCTTGTAAGGGAGCACTGTTTGCAAAACAGCATTCAAAATATTCTTGTTTAATGGGAAGTATGATCTTTGCAGGATCTTTGGCCATCAACTGCAGACATCTTTGCCGACATTTGATAATCAGTTGGGCAATGAGTTCAAACAGCGTAGGTGCTGTTTTCTTAGGTCTATGAGGCAAAAAGACCCATTCTAAAATTTGCAAAGGGTCAGGCCATTGATCATTCCATTGTCCAATGATGCCTGTAGGGTGGAAATCTGGGGTAACAATAAACACAACGATATCAACAGTAAGGTCTACTCGGTGAACCTGACAGTTTGCAATAGCCCATTCTACCTGTTTTAGCGCTTGTTCCACCTCAGGGGTCAGTTCCCTTGGGGAGGCCAAGTCTGGGTCACCTTTAAGAATATTAAACAACGGGGATAATTGAACAGTGGTCAGACCCAGATAGCGTCATAACCAATTTATGGTACCCAAAAGTTTCTGTGCATCATTTAAGGTCTGAATAGATTTTTCAAATTGAACATTTTGTGGCTGTACTGTTAGTTCAAGTATTTTCACTCCCAGATACTTCCATGGGGGTTGTTGTTGTATCTTTTCCAGAGCTACCTGCAAGCCATAATCTTGCAGTGCTCCAATCAGATATGGCTGGATTTGTAACATGTCCTTTTCTGTGGGAGTCACTACCAGTATATCATCCATATAATGATAGCAGTAGGCTCCAGGGAATTGTTCCCTAATTATTGATAAGGCCTGTGCAACATGTCATTGACAAATGGTAGGGCTATTTTTTATACCTTGTGGCAACACTTTCCATTGATATCATTTCACAGGCTCTGCATGATTGACAGATGGCACTGTAAACGCAAATTTTGAAACATCTTTTGGATGCAATGGAATGGTAAAAAACCAATCTTTTATATCAACAATCAATATATCCCATTCAGCAGGTATCATTGTGGGGGATGGCATTCCAGGCTGCAAAGCACCCATGCTCACTATTACTGCATTAATTTGGCGTAAGTCATGGAGCAGCTTCCATTTCCCTGATTTCTTTTTGATCACAAATACGGGTTTATTCCAAGGATTAGTTGATGGTTCAATGTGTCTCTGTTGTAATTGCTCTTGAACCAATTTGTGAAGCGCAGCTAATTTCTCTTTTGTCAAGGGCCACTGCTCTATTCAGATAGGCTGTTCAGTGAACCATTGTAAAGGTAGTGTAGGGTGTTTTGCACCCTTCTGCACAGTGACCTCGATCAAAAATTTGTCCCCACTCTCACCCCCCAGGCAGCCAGAACATCTGGTCCCCATAGAGTGAGAGGTGCCGCAGTGACATAGGGATGGACCATGGCTATTTGTCCTTCTGGATTCCTGATTAATACAGGGTTGCTACTTAGGCAGCTTTGTGTAATGCCACTGAGGCCAGCAACGGCAGACCCCACTGGCATCGTAGGCCACGAGGGCGGCCACACAGTAGTAGATATGATAGTAACATCGGCTCCCATGTCTATTAGTCCCTTGATTCTTATATGTGATGGAGTCATACCTTGCATTGTCAAAGTGCAAACCATTTGTGGTCTCTGGTCTAATATGTTTTGAGTCCAATACACATGAGGTGGTCCTGTTGATCCAAAGCCTTGGTCCCCTCAAGGTCTGGGATCTGGTTTTGGGACACAAGACTTAAAAGGTACAAGTTGAGCAATACTAGTCTGAGCTGGTATAGTGACAGGAGGAGTAGGTGTTGACACCATAGTATGTATCTGTCCTGTGTAATCAGCATCAATAACCAACCCCTGGATGTACAAAAATAGCTTGTAATGTTGCACTCGACCTCCCTATTAATAACGCACTTAGTCCTTGCCCTATGGGTCCATGTGCGTCTAGGGGAATTTTGTGTACTTGCAGCGAGTTTAAAGTTACTGTGTCGGCGGTGGAAACATCCATGCCAGCTGATCCTCTTGTTCTCCCGATGAGTCGGTCGAATAGGCTTGTACTGGGCGTACCCTCTAGGGAAGTGCTTGTGTCTGCGCACGCTTCCCCTTAGCACTTTTCTTCCAGTTTCCCTGGTCTTTGAGAGGTCGCCCATTCACATGGAATTTAGATCTGCATTGCTTTGCATAATGTCCTGGCCTTCCACATCTATTACAATTGTCTACCCTGGCTGTTCCTTTTAGACTGTTAGACACACCAAGTGACAATCAGCTTTCACATGACCTTGCCATCCACAGCCAAAGCAACAACGTCCTACTTTGACTGCAGCTGCAAAGGACTCCGCTAGTAAGGCCATTTGGTAGGAGGTAGTTCCCACTTTGGCACAAGCATTTATCATCTCATCTAAAGTAGGGTTTTCTTTTGGCAACAAATTCTATGTCTTTTCTGCAGTCATCATTCACATTATCCCTAGCCAATTGCAATATCAATTGATGTTTTGCATCACAATTTATAATTTGTTTTTCCATTGCATCCTGCAGGTGTTCAATGAATTGCATATAGGGCTCCTGGGGCCCCTGCTTTATCGTTGCATACCGTTGTGTAGGTGTCGACAGGTTTGCAACTTTCAAAAGAGCTTGCATACCTAAATCTCGAGACTGTGCTAGCATCAGAGGATGCAGATGAGCCTGCAGCTGTGGATTGTCCACAGGAGGCAACCCCATCAATTGGGCTATGCCTGCCCCCCAACGAGGGTCATCTTGTGACACTTCAAGATTAGCTAACGACCTTTCCTCACACATCTGTCGTCAAGTAGTTTCAAACATCATATGTTGAACTGAAGAACAAAGCAATTTTGCTATTTGTTTCATATCAAAGGGTGTAATTTCCTCTGCAGCTAAGAATGAGAGCATTTTTGCTACAGCAGGGGATCCTAAGCCATTTTTAGCAGACAGCTGGCGTAGTTCTGATAGCACTTGCCAGTTAAAAGGAGCATGCTGATCAGGCACCTTTCCACCACCCCTAACCACTGGGAATGCTCCAAGGGTCTGTTCAGAACTCAATTGACTGTTAACAGCGGGAGATCGTATGGATCCAGAAACACATTCTGCTATTTCAAAATCTCCATTAGCAATTGCCACAATTTTCATGTGTTTTCAAAAGCTGACTGGGTCATAAGCAGATATAGTCACTGATACGGGTTGCATATCCAGAGGATATGCTAGCGGGTGACAGGAAGGTCCACCCATGTCTGGGTCCTGCAGGTCTATGAGCAGGGGAGGCTCCCTGGGCCTCCTC
>NW_008236783.1:157406-161315 GCF_000691975.1 Corvus brachyrhynchos
TGGTCACTGCCATTGTAGATGAAAATGGCGGCCGCAGTGGCTGATGCGGCTGCACAGGCATGTCTAGGACATTGGGGGCAGGGGGGACCGTGGGTATAGGTTCACCTTCATTGTCGCTCCACTCATCCGCAGGCAAAGGTGGATAAAGCGGATTTGTGGGAGCGGGGGTAGTAGGGTGGCTTGTACAGGGCTTGCGCACAAGTTCGGCTGGCACCTTGCTACACAATTCCCTGCCGGTTTCAGCTGTTTGTGTCCGCACAGAGCCATCCGTTCCTCCCTCCTGCTCCTTCACCCAGCTCAGATCCTCTGCATTTGCGGAGTTCTGCCGCTTTAAGTCCCGTTCCTTTTTTACAGCTTTTAACGCATCCAGCACCACCCTCCAGGTAGTCATCAAATCTGTAGCTGTCTGATCGTCTCGGGAGGCAAAGTCAAAGATAAGTTGTCCAACCGTCTCCCAAGTTTTTATACTAAATGCATTCCCCAAAGTGGGTTCTAAGCCCTGGCTCTTGCACCATAGTAACAGGGGTTTCAAGGTATGTTTATAATATTTAATACCATGCTTATTTAGCATAAGCATCCAGATATTTACTATTGCTCTTTCTTCTTGGGATACCTGAGCTGCCATTTTTGTTTCCAGCGGCTCACCTTAAAAAATTATAGTGTCTGGGCCGGACCGAAGAGAGCCTCATCGCTGTTTCCCTTGGCTGGACACCGCCTCCGCGTGCTCACCCATGGTCTGGCTGCTTTCTTGCAGTCTCTACGGAGCTGTTGGATCACACCAGATGTTGCTGTCAAGGTGGTCACAACACATACAGATGCACACCAACTGCTCCGGGCTAAAAGCATCTTTTATTCTACAAAGCCTCTTTTATACACTTTCTAACACAGCTGTTGGTCTCCACAGTATGCATCATCTCTGATATCACCTAGGGCTTTGTGCAGGATATCCCGTGCTTGAGCTTCTGGTGGGGAGTGCTGGCCTATTCCGATGAGGTGGTCAAGTGTTAATGCTGCAAGCTGTTGATTTGCATTCCCAGCATAAATTTGCAATCTCGATTCTAACAACCTCCTCCACTCTGCTTCCCAAAGCACATACTGCGTAGGCGAAAGGAGTAGCTGGGAAAGCAATTTTAAATTGTGGGGGGTCATAATATAAGAATTGAGCACAGTAGAAAGCATATTAGTGAAATAAGGACAGGAAATACCATAATCAGTCACGCAACATCTTAATTCCTTAATAACTGAAAAAGATAGTCCTTCCCACGCTGGCTGTCTTTGCCCATGATAAATTACTGGTGCTACTATAGCTTGAGCTATGTCTAAGTGGCCCGATTCCAACGGTCTTTGTTTCAACTTGCCCCAGTTGTTATGTAAATTAGGGCGATTTAGATCAGGCTCCTTCTCAGAGTCTACAGATTCAGAATCAAAGGGGTCGTCTCCAGATTCCTAATCCCGATCAGAAACGACAGATCGCGGTACAACAGTGTGTGCCAGAGCTCCAGCGGTTTGTTGCGGAGGGACAAAAGACGGCAGGGATTCTCCTGCAGTGCTTTGGCAGGGAGTTGCAGCCGCTGGGGGGGCCGAGGCGGGGAAGCACTGCACAGCGGGTGGTGCAGGAGAGCCGGCAGAGACAGGCAGCGCGGCAGGGAAAGCAGCAGGTGGCACAGGAGAGCTGCAGCCAGAGCCAGCGGAGGAAGCCAACTTTTCCCCGGAAGTTTCTTGAGCTTTAAGTCTCTAAAATTGCTCTCCAAACAGGTAACAATTCCGCTACTAATTTATCACCCTTAGTCACTTTATCCCAAAGTCTCACCCCCACGCGATCCCATAGTTCCTCTGAAAAAGCCGTGGTGGGGCTTAACCCTTTAACGTGTGATTCAGCCCAGCGCAGAATCAGCTTAAGAGAGGAAGAAGCAACCAACTTCCCTTGCTTCTCCAAAAGTTTAGACATAAGTTCATAAACATGCTTCTCTTCTGAGGACATATTACCGCCCATATTCCCCACAGCTCACCTTCAAAACCTGAAGGGATTGTTCGGCCGAATTCCCACTTCCTTTCAGTGGACACTTCAAGTTCTGCGGGGCGTCTCCACCGGACGCCAGATAGGCAATTTCTCATACACCATTTGCAGAGATTGAAGAGGCACAGACTCTGCTGGGTGTTAGCAAGCAAAGCCAGTTTATTGTACAAATTACCAGAGTTTTATAGTTTACTACTCCTGGGCAAATCTATAGGCTCAAATCCCCCTGCCCCTATTCCCATAGCAACACTATCAAGTCCTTGTAGATTCCCTCTTGCAAGAGCAGTCCTGGCTAATCATCCTTTTGCACCCAAGGCCCAGGTCATGGCATCCTGTTCGTCCCATGTTTGCCTCTTGTTCTTGCCTTGGGCTTTTTTTCATCTCTGCTTCTTGTTCTTGCCTTGAGTTTTTATCTGTCCCATGGCTTTCGTGGCACCAAGGCTAGAAGGTCTGTACAACTATCAGCTTTCGTCGCTCTCTGGCTCCTCTCAGTAATCCTCACCAGTTTTGCCACCTTTGATCATCCAGGCATCTCAGTTGCCCATACCAACATGGTCACAGTGTTCTCTGCCTCCTCTGGGATTTCTTCCAACTCATTTGATTCCTGTAACATAAAAATCCTTGCCTCAATGCCTTTTAATTCTGGTATTTGAATTTGTATTTCCCCATCCTGGAAAGTTATTTGAGCATCTAATTTTCCCAATAAATCTCTCCCCAACAAGAGGACTGGGCATTAAAGCATATACAGAAACAGATGAGTGATCCAATTCTTTCCTGATTTAAATTTCATGTGTTTTAAAAAGGACCGAATTTTGCTTTTGCCTGTAGCACCATTTACATTTACCACATCCCTACTAAGTTTCCCTTTACATGTATTCAACACAGAATAAGTTGCCCCTGTGTCTACCAAAAATTCCACTTCTTTCCCCAGTCTCAGTGTAACCAGGGGTTCAGCTGGGGTAGAATCCCCTGGTTCCCTTCAATCTTCATTTTCTAATGCAACAGCCTGTAAGGCCAGGTCTAGCTTCCCAGCCTGTGGGCATTCTCACTTCCAATGCCCCTTTTCCTTACAAAGTGCACACTGGTCTTCCCCTAATCTAGCAACTTTCCTAAGTCATGAAACTCCGCTCCTTCTAGTTCCTGGAGTTTTCTTCTAATATCCAGGGCCGACTGTCCTATAAAGATAGTTGCTAACTGTACAGCCTCCTCTGGATCCTCAGGATCCAGATTAGTATATTTTCTGGCAGTCACTTTCAATCGTTCTGTGAAAGACGTGGGGGATTCAGTACTGTCCTGCTTTACCTCATACAATTTTTACTTGTTCATGGCTTTCAGTATAGCATGCTTTACACCAAATAGTTCCCATCTCTGATACCTTGTTAAATGATCTTGGGGTCCAGGTAAATTAGGGTGCCATCTTGGGTCCGTTGAAGGAAAATTCTGAACTACTGTTCCTTCTAAGTCTCCATTAGCATGTGCCCCCTCCACCTGTTTTCTGACCATGGTCAACACCATATTTTTTTCTGTACTATCTGACAATGTATCCAACATCACTTGTATATCATTCCAGTCAGGGTCCTGTTGGAACCTAGAGTGCAGGGAATGTTTCTCTGCCTGTCCTGAGGGACCCATCCCCCCAGGGAAACACTGTTTTTAACCTTCGTCCATGGAGAAAGCTGCCAAGGCTTTGGGATGAATTAGAATCTACAAGGGTGTGAGTGAGGTGATAGTACAATATATAGTTTGTCACAGGGTGAAAAATTTAAAGTTTTAGGTTTATTAGTATGGTAAGTAGATGAAGGCAAGATGGAGGATCCCTGTTGTTTTTCAGGACTCTTCCTTCTTCTTCACCTACTCCATTTTCTGCAGTGTTGGTAGCACAGAATGATTGG
>NW_008236783.1:161400-162257 GCF_000691975.1 Corvus brachyrhynchos
GTTCTTAGTGACAATTGGGTGATTTATCTTTAAAAGGGCCTTGAGTTTCCTGCATTTTGTCTTTTGGTATTTGTTCTGCTTCATGCTATGTTGGTGGCATGTAAATTACTGATAAGATATAATAAACAATCTGAAGACCGAGAAGATCCAGAAGTCCTGTTCGTCTCTTACTCCTGGCAAGGACTTTCTCCCCCATCTGGGGAGGACATGTGGGGGTCGAGAACTTCTACATCTGGTGCCTGTGTGTGAGGCCCTCACAGAGGCAGACCGTGCCAGGAGACTACTGGACAGCAGACAAAGGCAAAAAACGTAAAACCTCCGGAGGCGGAAATTGGAAGTCCAGGACCTTCTGAAACCAGTGCACAGGGGACAGAACGCCATGAACTGCTGGACCGAACACAGAACGGGACTCCAAGCACCGATAAAAAAAACTGAAGGCCAGTAAGCTGTCCAAAACTAGAAATGGGAGGGGCTCTCTCGAAAACAGAAACGGACGTACTTAATAGCTTAGAAGCTATGATTAAGAAACACCCAGTAAATACTACCAGAAAGGAATTAGAAACTTTGTTATCCTGGATAAAAAAAGAATATCCAAATGCTACAGTAAAGGATCTTTATGATCCACGTTTTTTGGAAAATGCAAATATGGTACTTTATCATCTCGCAACTTTAAACAATAAATTAGCTGCAAGTCTGCTATCACGGGGAGAGTACTTTATGAAGTAATCCAGGGGGCAAAAACATCTATTTCTCCTAAAAAAGAGGCTTTGCAAACTCCCCAGCATCCCCAAACCGTTCCATTAAAACCTGGAACCCCTAAACTTGCTGCAGAAACTGCCCAAAAGCCTCCGATAGTG
>NW_008236783.1:162437-164288 GCF_000691975.1 Corvus brachyrhynchos
AAAGAAGCAAATGGTAGCTGCAAAGCTGATACCACCAGTAGAAGCAAAGAGGGAGAAATATAGCTTTTGGTTTGCCTGATTCCTGCAATTAGAAGCTTTCAAACAGAGACAGACACACAGATGTTCGCAGAAGGAATGCAGAGCCAAAGAGGGCGGGAAGAGCACATGTCTTTGGGAGGGGGGAGGGGAAGCTCGGAACAGGCAGCAACAATTCCCTATTTTTTTTTCTTTAAAGCTGGGTTGTAACTCTTAGTAACTTAAAAGTGCATAGAACAGTAACAAAACAACAGTGCAAAATATAATTGTAATCTATCGTCCCTACAACTCGACAGTACCTAGGATGCCTTTAAACTAGTTCCCCAGTCAAAACTCAGGGGTTTAGTCAGGACATCTATGGTATGGAGTATCAGGATGAAGATTTACAAAATACAGTGCAAAAACCTGAGTGCAAAACAGTGCAACTTAACTTAAGGGATTAACATAAAGATCTGCAGTAGGGGGTTTACATGAAGGTGCAAAATCAGGATTCTTTTTACGGCGTCTCTTCCAGGAGGCAGTTTTAACCTCCTTAACTTTTGAGGAAGTGACATAAGGTTTTACCCACTTCCCTGGGATCCATCTCAGTCCTTGAGGGGTAGATACACTGGCATACCCACGTCCCCAAGTTACAAGTTTGTACGGTCCTTGGATTTTTTGAGTCTCTGGGTCCCGGATCAGGACTTCCGGATTTTCCTGCAGTTTCTGTCTCCTGGTGTTCTGGAAATGACGATAGATGGGAGGGTTTGGATCCTCAAAGGTGCCATTCAGGAAGTTTATGGTAAACAGTGCTTTGCTGAGTCTGAGGACAGGTGAGTTGAGTTTGGTGGTCCCTGATTGTTGTAGCAGCATTCGCTTGAGGGTTTGATGGGCACGTTCAACAATGCCTTGTCCAGTTGGGGAGTGAGGAATACCTGTAACATGTCGAAATCCCCACTGCTGACGAAAGTTTTTAAACTCCTGGGAGGTGTAGGCAGGTCCATTATCAGTTTTTATCTCCTCAGGTATACCGAGCACAGCAAAAGCTTGGACAAGATGTTTTTCAACATCCTTAGCCTTTTCACCTGCATGTGCGGAGGCATACATAGCACCAGAGAAGGTATCAATAGAAACATGAACGTATTTTAATCTCCCAAATTCAGGGAAATGTGTGACGTCCATTTGCCACACTTCACCGCTATTAATGCCTCTGGGATTGACCCCCATGCCCAGTGATGGAAGCTGTAGCTTCTGGCAGTTGGGACATGTTGCCACTATTGCTTTTGCCTGTGTCCGCGACAGATGGAACATGCGGATAAGAGCAGGAATATTTTGATGGTACATGGCATGGCTCAATTTTGCTTGTTCAAAAACTTGGGGGAGCTTTGGTAAGTCGGCTGATAGAACTATGTCTGCTGGCATAGCCAGAGCATCAGCTCTACGATTACCTTCCGCAATAAATCCTGGCAGGTTTGTATGTGACCTCATATGCATGACAAAATAGGGATGCTCTCTGTGGGAAACCAGATAAATTAGCTTTGAGAGCAAATCATAATATCTTTTGTTTGAGATTTCTTTTAGGAGGGCATGCTCAGCTCTAACAGTTACCCCAGCTCCATATGCTGAGTCTGTGACCAAATTAAAGGGTTCTTTGAACCTCTCAAATGCTCTCACGACAGCTGCTAGTTCAGCTACTTGTGGTCATCCCTGGATTACCTTGATGTCAGATTCCCACTTTTGCATCTATGGATTTCTCCATGTGATCACTGATTTTTTACTTTTTTCTGAGGCATCGGTGAAAATGGTAATCGCATCGAGGGGTTTTCTACCTTGAAT
>NW_008236784.1:0-4487 GCF_000691975.1 Corvus brachyrhynchos
TTTTTCTCGTTCCCTTCTTCTCCTTCTTCACTCATTCTTTACTCTTTTTTTCTCGTTCCCTTCTCCCCCCTTTTCCCTCCTTCTTCACTCATTCTTTGCTTTTTTTTTCTCGTTCCCTTCTCCCCCCTTTTCCCTGCAGTTGTTCATTGCTCTTTTTTTCTCGTTCCCTTCTTCCCCATTTTCCCTTCACTCGTTTGTTGCTCTTTCTTCTTCCCGTCTTCCCCTTTTTCCCTTCACTCCTTTGTTGCCTTTTTTTCTTTGTTCCCTTCTTTCCCCTTTTTCCCCTTCACTCGTTCATTTCTCTCCTTCTCCTTCTCTTCTTCCCTCCTTCCCCTTCACTCTCTCGTTGCTCTCTCCTTTCCCTTCTTGCCTCCTTCCCCTTCACTCTCTCGTTGCTCTCTCCTTGTCGTTTGCTTCTTGTCTTTTTTCCTTTCTCTCCTTTCTTCCTTTCTCTTTCTCGTTCCTTTCTTCCCCCATTCCCCTTCTCTCCTTCTTTGCTCTCTCTTTCTCGGGCCCAGTGCTCAGTTTCTGGCTCAAAGAAGGGTTAGGCTTAGTGTTATGGTTACGCCTAGGGTTAGGCTTTGGAAAACCACAAAGCCAGGAGCTTCAGGGACACTGACTGTGCCAAAGGCAGGCCAAATTGAGCACGGCACAGCCATAACTTTGCTCTCTCTTCTTCTTTCCGCTCGGAACACGCCATAGCCCAATGCCTGATTCCTGGCTCAAACTAGGGTTAGGGTTAGGGTTAGGGTTACGCCTAGGGTTAGGCTTTGGAAAACCACAAAGCCAGGAGCTCCAGAGACACTGACCATGGGAAAGGCAGGCCAAGGTGAGCACGACACAGACAAAATCTTGCTCCCTTTTCTTCTTTCTGCTTGGCACTCGCCCCAGCCCCATACCTGATTTCCTGCTAAGCCTAGGGTTAGGGTTACGCCTATGTTTAGGGTTGAGAAAGCCACAAAGCCAGGAGCTCCAGGGACACTGACCATGAGACAGGCTGGCCATGGTGATCGCGGCAATGACCAAACTGTGCTCCTACTTTTGCTTTCTGCTTTGAACTCACCACCACTCAATGCCCAAATTCAGGCTAAGCCTTGGGTTAGCTTTATGGTAACGCCTCAGATTAGGCTTGAGAAAGCCACAAAGCCAGAAGCTCCAGGGACACTGACCGTGCGAAAGGCAGGCCAAGGTGAGCGCAGAACATCCCAAACCTTGCTCCCTCTTCTTCTTTCTGCTTGGAACTCGCCACTGCCCAATGCCCAATTTCTGGCTCAAACTAGGGTTAGGGTTATGGTTACGCCTAGGGTTAGGCTTGAGAAAACCACAAAGCCAGGAGCTCCAGGGACACTGACCATGTGAAAGGCAGGCCAAGGTGAGCACTGCACAGCCCAAACCTTGTTCTCTCTTCTTTCTGCTTTGAACTCGCCACAGCCCAATGAGTGTCAGGCCAGTTTTTTTTCCTTGATGATTTCTGTTGGTTCCTTACAACTCAGGATATTCTTTGATTCCATAAGGTAAAATGTGCTCTAACATTGGAAATTACTTGTAGTATTCCTTCTGTAGTACCGCTTTTCTTGGAAAATATTCTCTGGGAAGACATGGTTTTGAATCAAGAATTGATGCTGAATGACGTTTAATGACAGTTAATTTTCTCATCCTGCAGATTTCCTGACTCTTGCATTGTCTAATTAGCTATTGCCTTGCTGAATCTGCAGAATTTTTTTCACTTATGCCCCGACTGAATATTTCTTTTTCAGAACAGAGCAGAACTTGTTCCAAATTCTTTCCCACAGTTCAGCCTTGTGGGGAAAAAAAAGGGACTAATGAAATATTTGAATCTGTGAAAAATTGGGAAGTCTTAGATACTCATAGACAGCACTGAGATACTGCTCATGAAATCTGTAATTTTCAAAGAATGTTGACAAATTGCAGCAGATGAAGAAAAAACTATTGATGTGTTCCTAAGATTAGAAAGTCTCTTGCTGTGAGGAACTGAGTTCAGTCTGTTTACTGTATCTGAAATAACGTTAGGATGTCACTTGATTGGAGCATATGAGTATATAGTGGTTAATAAAAAGCACTTAAATTCAGCAGAGAAAGACATAATTAGAGCCTGGTAGCTGAGCCACAGATACTTGCATCAGAAATTTGGGACCACTTTTTAACAATGACGATAACTAAATGATGGAAGAAATTACTATAGGGTTGCTAAATTTACCATCTTTAAAGTCCTCGGAATGCCTGGAAGGAGCCACAATGTAGGATATTCTGCACTTCTTCAAAAAAAATGCTGAAATCCTGCTGGTTGGGGGAGTAGGAGGATGCTAATGTCTCCCTCATACTTGTAATAAATGTGCCAAAGCCAAATTGGATTGTTTTCTCAAAATTTTCCCTTCATTAAACACCAATTACTGCAGTTGAACACAGGGGTACATGACTGAGATCTAAAGACCTGTGATATGGAGCATGACAAACTAAATCAGTGAGCTTTTGTCTTTTGATTTGCAAATATGCAGACTTCATGCAGAGTTTTGCAATCTGGGGGAGCCATGTAACTCTACTGACTGTGGGCTTGGTTTTTTTTCTCCCCGTTTTGTGAGAGTTGCCTGCCTTAAACAATATTAAAGTGGATGTTGTTCATAATCTGCGTGTTTCTGGGTTAGATCCACCAGCCCCCACCAGTCCCTTTTGGCAGGCATGCTCTTGATCTGTTCATCCCCCGGCCTGGGTTGATATTGGGAGTTCGTTGTAGTTCTCTAGCGTTCCTAGTCATGTTTATATAACTTCTGGAAAATAAACATCTCTGCTGCTACAGTACAGGTTTTCATCCCTTTAAAGTGCAAAATTGTCATGGCAGCCCAAATACCAGAATTTCAGAAGGCATGAAATCTGCACTCACTTGTCCTTTGTGCAGGCTTTAATGAAATGAGATAGGATAGACAAAGATGAGTAAAAATCACACAAAAGCAGTTTTATGTATCTGAGGTCTCCCGTATCCAAATGGCCTATGCTGTTGATTAGCTATATGATACATCCGTCACTGTGTTCTTCCAAAACAAAATCAATCAAACATGACAATTCCTAACTTTTAAAGATCAAATTAGTGTGGTATTCCAAATAGCAACGCATGTTTTTATAACTGTCGTTAACAAAGTAATTTGAATTATCATAGCTCTGCATTGTAATTTCTTGCTACCTATGGAAAATAAATGTGCATTTCCTCATGCCCAGTACCATGAATAAAAATATAATGGATGCTAAAAATCAGGATTAATTTAAAAAATTTATTTCATTCCATAGTGACAGAAAAAGACTTGCTTTAGAAATTTTGAATAGCATATTTTGAAATTACACTTTTGAAATATTTTATTTCAGTGAGGAGCATATAATTTATGACACGTCATTAGACATAGAAATTATTTTGATCTTTTTTTAATATAAGACATTATATAATGTAGGAACCCCGAGTGCCGAGAATATTTCTCTGCCTGTTTTTAAGGGTTCGTAGCCCCCTGAACAACACTGTTTTAGCTTCAAACCTTGGAAAAAATTACCAACAGTCAGACAAGAACTAGAAAATACAGTGGTGTGAATTAGGTGATAGACTACTGTGTAAGATTGTCACAGGGTGAAAAATTTAGAGGTTTTGGGCTTCTCTTTGTAGTACATAGATAAGAGTAAAAAATATGAAAATGGAGGATTGTTGTTGTTCTCTAAGCCTTCTTCTCCTTCTTCTACTACTCCATATTCTGCAGTAAAAGTAGTTTGGAATGATTGGATAGAAAATTCCTCAGTTCCTAGTCGTGTTACTGAATAATTGGTAGGCAAGTGAAAATAATGTGCGTTTTTAGTAACTATTGGTTAAAATATCTTTAAAAGACTGTGTAAATCTTGATAAGGCGGCTCACTCCTGCTTTTCTGTCTTCTATGCTGTACCTGGGTCACGCTAGTGGCTCTGTTCCTCTGATAAGACTTAATAAACAACTATCTGGAAGCATTGAAACTCAAGGAAAAGTCTCTGTTTATCTTTGAAACTCCATGCAAGGACTTTCAGCAAATTCTCTCCCATCAGGAGGGACTTAATTTATGGCACGGTTCAGTGTCAATATAAGTATGCTTGAAATAGGAAGGCAAAATAAACAAAGTCAAACCAATCAAATAAATCTTCTTGACCTGCTAATATAAAATGCTTTGATGATCTATTGAAATGTAAAAGGAAGTTTATGTTTAAGTTTTTCTATTAGTTTACCTTAAATACAAAGAGGGAGTAATAATATAAATTTATATGAAATCTAGCTGTTATCACATATTTCGCACTACAACACAAACAAAGACCATTAAAATGGTCTGTCAGAAAACAGCTGTGGTAATTTAGTTCTGTCAAGTAAAAGCCACCCTGCATCATTTTGGGAGGCAGATTCTCATTTGTTTCCTACAGCCCTTTGGGGCATAAATTATGATAATGGTCCATTTTGATGGGTACTTAA
>NW_008236784.1:4497-28418 GCF_000691975.1 Corvus brachyrhynchos
GTGCTGTATGAATTCATGGTGGTTTCTATGAACGGTTCTGTGTCAATAAATCATGCCGAACGAGTCTCTCTTCAGGAAGGCAGTTATGCAAATGCTAAAGCCTTACTGAGGTTCTATAGCATACCACAACTGGAAAAAAAGGAATGCCCAGTGAATGAGAATAAATATATAGATAGGAACATTTATTCAAGGAGGTGTACTTTGGCATGATTAATCACCAGAAGCTTTTTTAACTTTAGTCAGTGGTTTGACAAATAAATAGTAACTGTAATTTAGTAAAAGTACCTTTTAAAAAAAAATATTCTTCAGTTCTCCAAATAGTAATCTCATGTTTGAGAGTTAGTTTGTTTCTCATATCATTCATTGAATTGTATATTTGGGAAACTGTCCCCGAAGTACTTCATAATGCTACAAATAAGCATAACTGTAAAGATCTGGCAAAGGGCAATTTATGGTCAGTCTCCATAAATTATAATACTGGGGTATAATTTTTTCTTTTTTGTTTGAGATATAAAACATACTCACTATTAGGAACTTTCTTTTTCAAGACCTGTCATGTAAAATACACCCAATTAGTTTAAAAGCATATATGCACTAAAAAGTTGAGGTTTGTTTCTACATACTTACTGGACTTGATATATGTCTTTAAGTGAGTGGATTGGAAAGAATCATATTCTTTATTACTGTGTAAAATTTCATGTAATTAGGTGTCAATAATGAGTAGGAGACAGGTCTGTATCAATTTCCAAATACCCTGGTCACATTTTTGAAAAGAAATAGTAACAACTGTGTTTTGGTTTTTTTTTTTTTTTTACAGTGAATTTTTAATGGTTGTTAAGGTAGGTCTGCTCTTTTTTAGTTTGCTTCTGTGTAAGGGTGAGCCATCAACTGGTATCAGTCTCAGAAGATAGGAAGTTCTTTTCCTATAGGCACTGAATATATTGTATCATCAGATATGACTTTTTGCAATCATCGAGTATGATTTTTTAACATGTATGAAGCATGATGACATAATCAATAACCTGTTCTGCTTTTAAGGATAATTCTTAAAGTGGCTTAGTGTTAGATTTTATCTCAAGCCATACCACAGAATGAAAGATGTGACGACGAAAACAAGAAATGAAGAATGAAGGTTATAGCCACCTACTGGGAACATTTTTATAGTCTATGAAACAGTGCTTTAGGACATTAGTCAGCTTTAAAATATAATCATCACACACATCTGAATTCTACAGGATCTGGATTCATAAAGTAAAATCCTAATTTCTTTGAAGTCAGTTGCAAAATTCTCATTAACTGTCATTAAAATATTCCCATTAGTAAGGTCAGGATGTAAGAGCCAAAACTGAAATTAGTTACTGCTGAGCATTTTGATTCTTAGTAAGTGCAACATTTGAAATTATCCGCCTCCTCAGTGTGAGGATATTTTTCCATTTATATGAGTTTGTTAGTCTGCTTTGTGTGTTCAGAATCCAAACTCTTGAGGACAGAAATTAGTTTAGGAATATTTTGTACAGTCTCTTAACAAAAGGGCTGGAGATTTCAATTTGAGCATCAGGGTGCTATCAGAATGCAATGGTTTCATAATAACTGCATGCAAAACAGCTAGGAGGAAAATTGCATACAGAAAGGCAATTATCTGGAATATGATAACACAGGCTGCCACCTACGCTGGCTTTTCTTCCTAATGGCTGTTGAGCACCTTTGTTAAGCATTTCAAAGACAGAACAGTGACAGGTGCTATAAAGAATTCAAGAGCTATTGTTTAAACTGAAGCAATATTGACTAAAACTCTGATTTCACCCTAGGAAGCCAGTTAATTATAGCTGAGGCTTTATTCAAAAGCTGACATGACACAGCTGACAGAATTAAGGAGCAAATCAAGTTAGTCATTGACATCAGTGATAGAAAGTAGCCCGATACTTCTTACCTCATATGAGGGAATAGTTACAAATTGCTGGTGTGGTTGATGATGCACAGCGGTTAATGACATATACAGTGCATTTATGATGGAAAAAAATAAGAAGATTCAGATCTAATTTATATGTATTTGACAGTCTCAAGACTTTCACAGATGACGGTGCTTTCCTGAATGGAAATAGGGAATTAAATGAAAATGGAATGCTTACATCCTTTTCTGCAAGGTGGGCCTGAAGTCATACAGGCAGGGGGGGTTTGTTTGCTATGTTTTGATAAATTTTAAAGTCGTTTTTCCTTTTCTTTATGTGTTGGAAATTAATATTTTTTTCTACTCTATAAAGAGGTAAAAACTAAATGCAAAGGGAAATACAGTGTGTTTGCATTCCTTGAAAGATTGGGAGGCAAAAGAATTCTGGTTCTCATAGAAGGTATTTTATCTAACTTCCTTTCCCTCTAAGTCAAGAGTATTTGGATGCATTGTTTCAGAAAATACAAAATGAGTTGAAGTCTCATAACAGGAAGTCTTATATCTAAAGTTAAAGGTCTTATAACAGGAAAACAGATGGGACATGAAAAGGATAAAGAATGGATATGTAAAGAACTAGATATTACAGGTGAGGAGAATACATGGCTACACTCAAAACTGGTAAACTAGGTAAGCCTGACAAAATAATTAAGAACAAGAAGTTCCCAACCCTCAAGATAAAATGGATTGCCAAACTCCAAGTAGTCCTGTGACCTGTATTCCCAGAACACAATTACTAGTTCAGCATCAAAGCAATTGGTTGTTTAAAAAAGCAAATCCCCTGTAACTCCCTGTAGTGTTGCCTTATTACTTAACCACTTTTGAGACATGCAGGCTTACTTTGTTGGACTTTGAACCCACATCTCCTATTTATAGAAATGAACACTAATGCTGAGTTAAATGACATTCTGGGACAATGCTGCCTATTCCTCTGTTCTTCATGAGGAAACTGCTTCTTTCTGCACAGATCAGGTAAATTCAAGAACTAGCAAGAAACCCACACCTAGTAATTGAGATATTCACCTGGAGAAGTGGACTAGGATTTTTCATGGTCCTATTCTGGTGAATGATGGTTAATATATTGATTTAATACTTGATCTACTGGGTGATTGGAAGACCAATGTGTTTATATGATAGTCTCCAGAGGGATTTCTGTCCTCAGAGAGAAAGGGCTGTTTATTAAACTCGCATATGGGGATCAGGACCTCCTACAGGACTTTCTAACATTTGTTTTAGCAAGACATCATCATATGGATATGGTCTTGGTCAGCTTTTTCAGCTAGATCTGTAAAGCAGATATTGGCTCAGATAGTCCCATCATATCTGGCAGATATATCCCAAGTTAGTTCCCAGACTATTATCCCAGCAGCAGTGAGAGTCATGCAAGTCCAAGTTGCATCTTTTGCTCCTTGGGTTACGAAAATGGTTGGCAGAGCCCCATAACATATGGCCCTGCTCAGAAACTCTTACTGAGAACAAGGTGGCGAGACAAGCAGACAATTCCCTTGGCAGGCTTCTCTTCCTGACTCCCCACAGCACTCTGCAGACTCCCTGTGCTCTTTGCATAACTACAGGTCTGAACAGGTGCCAAAGCTTCTGGTGCATTTTACAAATTGGCAACAAGATAAGCTCTGTTGCCATCCAGACAAATTACACCCTGGTCCAACATGTACTTCATCAAAGGGCTTGGTAGTCACCACTGGGGATGTTTTTCATTATCTCATCTTCAGTGGGAGATCAATAGAAACAACAGTGTTAGCAAATACTAGAGCCTAAAAGATGTCAAAAATCTTGATCATTTTTATTTTTAAATTTTGTATACCCTTAAGTACAACATAAAATCTTGGCTAAAAAGTAGGGCTTATGACTGACTGATTAATTTTACTTAGGATTATATCCCTGTAGAGAGGTTAGTGTGTGGTCAGACTGTGCTGCTAATTACTTACTTTGAACATTACCTCACATTCAACAGGCACGTAAAGCAGTATTTATGAATGTAGGCAGGAAATGGCTAGTGGAACAGTATCCAAAAATGTTTCAGAGTGTTTTGGAGGTTTTAGATTCTGTTAAATTTATTAATATTAAGGAAAACGCTACTATATGGACCATTACATCAGAGCTGAGATAATAAAATATATCTGAGATTTGAGAAATATTCAATCAAATTGATATCAAGGAGGTAACTAAGCAAACTTTATTAAAGTGGGCAAGAGCAATCCTAACTATGGTAAAATTATGAAAACTGGAGGCAAATGTAATAAAAACCAGATAGTATTTATTCACTGTCAGATTTAATGTCTTAATGTGAATATTCCTGAAAGTATAAAATTTAAGTGATGCATTAAAATCAGAAGAAATGTGCTCTTGACAGTAAAACTGCAGGTGGTAAATTTATCAGTGATACAAAAGTATAACTAGCCTGGAAGAGCAGCAGTCATAGCCTCCTTCCATAGTCCTTGCATTGTTTGCGTGCATCTTTTAAATACAGACTTTGTAAAATATTATCTTCATTTTAAATCCATTTATGGTTTTAAGACAACTTTTGCTGCTGGTTCACAGTTTTTCCTCATTTTACTGTTACTATAGTGCTCCACTATTTGTTTTTGCAGTTTTCAGTCATTGATATCTTACACTTCTTTTGTTGGTGAGTCAGGAAAGAAGAATGCTGTGAATTGGTATACAGCAGATGTTCTTAGGAAATCATGCAGTTGTTCAGCTATCTCAGCAATGCTTTTTCCCCCCCAGTGTGCACAGTGGTCTCTCTCTTTGGTGTACATAATATGAGTACGTTAGGCTTAAGTCAGGTGTTTACCACACACCATTCTGGGTATGTGGTATCTCTGGGAGCTGGTGTGCTGAATATTTACAAAATAAATAGAATTCACTTTGCTAAACCCTGAAAATTGTTATGACAAATACTCTTGATATTATCCCATTTATTTGCTCTTTTAATAGAAAAAATATCAAGTAGAATTTCACGAGGTATTAGTCGTGAGAGAAGGCGGCAAATGGCTTTTCCCTAATGTCCATTACGTTACAAGAAAAAGAGATGTCTGTTGTTTGATATATGATTGATATATACTCCTGTTCTATAAACCTGGAAGAAATGTTGCAGGAAATGATTTTTTCTATAGAGACTTTTAAAAAAGACTATCATAAAAAGAAACATTTTCATGACTTAATACCCATTAGAGGTATTGGCTCTTTCCATGTTTAAGACAGTCATTTCCTTAATGGAAACAGTTACTTCACAGAAAATTGACTAATTTTCAGGCAGTTTAGGTTAGAAATTCACACATGCAGGATTTTCAGGAATTATGACTAGGTTAACCACCCACATCATATCTAAAATAATAGTTCTTTGTTTAGTTTAATAGCATGATGATCCATTTTTTATTTTAAAGGATAATCCTTATTTCCTTTTCTTTCTGAAAAGAAAGAGAAAGTGGCTGAATAAGGTCACTGTGAAGGAACACAGAGTATATATGTTATCATTTAACTCAAGTTCATTTTCAGTGGAAGGACAGCAGTAAGTCCACTTATTTTGGCAGCACCTGGCAAAGGGCCTTTCCCAAACTCTACCACTAGACAGAATGAGTTTGGTATTGGCTTTTATTGAGTGAGTTCTTCTCTACATCAGTCCTTTCATTCTGAGGTCTTTTGGAAGTCCTGTTGTCTCTACATTCTGAAATCTTAATAAAAGGGTTATTGGATAAAGTATACTTTTCAACTATGTTTGTCTTAAAGAAAATAGTTTCCATCAGCTGTTCCAAACTGCATTCTTTAAACTTTTAATGATGCCAGCCACATATGTATTTTCTGCCAAAAATAAAAAAAAGAGGCAAAAGAGACTTGATAATCTGGGCACTGACGCTTTAATGAGACAATTCTCTGTAATCATGCAAATAACTATTTGGCTGACTATTTTGGATGAAGTAGCTTGTTCTCCACCTGCTAAATGGTAAGCCAGCATGGCACAAAAAAGGAATTCTTCCTACTTTGTGTCCCCAGTTATTCAGTGGAAATACTGTGTCACTGGTGTTTGCATTTTGCCTTACTGATACCCCTTGTCTTTTTTCAACTAAGCTTTCTGCTACAACAAAAATGCCTATCAGAACATTCACTTTTTTTCAAAGATAAGCTAATACTAACATAGGAGTATAAAATTACTGACTCTCTTTGATGTGTCTCAGAGCAGCAACTATAACTGTTCTAGTTTAATAGTCAAATGATAGAGGAGACTGAATCCCTTAGGATTCCACACTTAGGAGGAATATCTTAAACCATGTTGTACATTGAATTTTCATTATAATCTCTATCATAAGGCCGGTGAAATGTTCGGGGCTTTATACATTAGCTTTCAAGAAACACCTACAAGATTTTATTTTAGTCAACACTTCCACAACAGGACATATATGTAATGCCATTCTGCTAGTATGTTTAGCTTTTCCTATTTCAGACAGTTTTTGACAATGTAGAAAAAAAAAATACATATATTCAACTGTAGGGGTCTTTTGCTAACACGGCTTAGCTATGATTTATGGCTGGATATGGGCCATGCTACGTTCACTTTTGTGGGTTTTTTTCCTTAAGTAATCAAGTCTTCTTTATTAGAAATTACTAATAACTTTGGAGAGCCATTCTTTTCTAATCCAAAACATTTACTTAAATGATTTTACTTCATTAGCACCTCTCTCACTACCCCCGTTAAAGGGTATTTTTGAAAGCTATAGGCATACCAAATACATATCCACAATAATTGTAGCAAAACACAGCAAGATATCTTTAGTTTTGCACTCTAATAACCATCCAGCTGCCCTTACTTTCAGACTACAGCAGACCCTGAGTAAAAACCCAAATCTTATTTATATTTCAAACAGTTTACTCCAAGTTTATCTTAGCACTTCCACTGCAGTTACAAACTTGGGAGCGTGTTCCTGGAAGACCGGTGCCATCTCCCCCAGGGGCAGCGGTGCCTGCTGGAGTGCTGCTCTGCAGCCTTCTGTCTATCGTCTCTCTAGCCTGCTACATAGACCAGCAATCTGTAGAGCACGCAACAAGCTGTGACAGCCATTTACTGTCCTGCTGCTGCTTCAGTTCTGTCTTATTTTTTGGAGATAATGGAACTACTGTCCAAGAAAATAGAGGATTTTAGCCTATTCTCACTTCAGAAAGGTGAGTGTTCTTTTGGCCAGGCTGCTAGAAGGCTTCCCAAGCAGCCTAAGTATGTACTGCAGCTAGAAGAAGCACTTATTAGTTTAGTCCCACTTCTGTGCCATCACTTTTCTTTCGTTGGCAGAAGCTTTAGTGCAGCTGTGCGTGGAAATGAGTTAGGCCAAGAATCCTGGTTAAAGTTAACACAATCAAAGAAACAAACTGAAATAGAGACTTTAAAATCCAGCTGATAGGTCAGGCCTAATAATACTTACAAATGCTGTGATCAGAGCCTTTCCAAAGGAGAATTATTCAGTACTATCCATCATAATTATTTTCAAGATGACACCTTGTTAGGATGCCAGGTGTCGTATGATAGACTGCTTAGATCCTAAGTAGGTTTCGTTAAATGAATGATAAACCTCCAGTGGATGTAAAATCTATTCAATATTAAAGGATATATTATATTAAAGGGTATATTCAGCACTAGATTCAAAGAACAGATTTTAGGAGAACCACAAACACTGAACAACCTGTTTTTATGTTAATTCATGTGCATTGTTCCTCTCTGAAATCACATTCACAAAGGAAAAGCAACCTTTTACTACTTATGGGGAAAAAGCATTAAAAGCCTTGGAGCACTTCACAGGCTAATTGATTGGAGCATTTCACACTGTAGTTCCACCTTTTTATTCCTTGTGAATCAAAAAATGTGATTTAACAGATGTGTTTCATTTTTTGTAGTATTTTCAACACTGAAACACAAACCAGATATTTGGTCATATACAAATATATAAATTTTTCTAAAGAAAAGTTTCTGTATTATTTTTGAATCTAATTTTACAAGAGAATACTACTTGTACTGTCAAGACCTCAGTCCAACATCAGTTAATATTCAACTCTATATAAGGCAGATATCCTATATTTACCTCATATAGAGTGTACCCAAACCAATGAATAGTTTCTACACATCAAGCACCAAATAAAAAATTCAGCAGATTTCTGAGAGTGTCACCTTTTACCGTGCTGTTTGTGTCGTACACATCACAGTGGGGTGGGTTCTCCATGCTGTGTATATTAATGAGAAAGATGGAATGAGAAAAAGGCATTCTTTGGTATTTTCCAGACAGAATACTGAGTTACCTGAAAAGATTTTAATGCCCCTTTTAGATTGGCTGCTCTGCACCATCACACAGAAGTAAGATGGCCACTGAATAAGTGTTTTGATTTACAAAGTCCTATGACAAGTTTATAATTATTTACACCTCAGGTGTCTTATATCCAACCAGCTGCAAGCTGTAATGGCTTGTTTCAAAGCAGCAGATTTACATCTCATGAATGCACCTATGACAGAAGAAAACTCTGACCATGTATTTGGTTGAATTATTCCTTTTGTCATCTGCAGGCTTTTTCTTTAACAGTGATCTTCAAGACAGGACTTACTGTTATTTTCTTCTGACTCACAGAATCACAGAATATTCTGAGTTGGAAGAGACACGCAAGGATTATTGAGTCCATCTCTTAAGTGAACAGCCCATACAGGGATCAAAACCACAACCTTGGCATCACTATCACTCTGCTCTAACCAACTGAGCTCATCTCAGGGTTGAGTGACTCGTGTGAGTGATGACAGGAATAGGGGCCAAAAGGTCTTGATCACCCATGTTTTCTGAATTGAGGAAAATATTCAGGTGTGAATTGTGTAGTCATGATCGTCTTGCTTATGTTTTTTTAAAAATTGCTGGTGAATTATTTTAATTATTTATATATCCCAAACAAACGAGTATCATATTTTGTTTTTTAAATAGCTGTACGTTCCTCAGTATAAAAACAGTATTCCCTAATCAAGAGACTTGTGTCATTCAGAATTCTCAAGCCTGAAACGTCTCTTTGTTTTTCCCAAAAGCCAAGATTATTAATAGAACCTATTGGCATGATTTTGTGATTTGCTGGACTAACATTACTGAAATTTGCTTTCAGTAAAGATTTTATTTTTGGAGATGGTAATTAATTCACTTGCTATAGTGTCTGTATTTCAGTGAAACAGGATTTCAAATTGCTTTCATTACTTTATTAATCATCTGAGAATGAAGGTAGCAGAAAGAGTCACTATTTTTCAAGACTGAAGAGAAACTACCGATGTTCAGCTGGTGATATTGGGATGGATTACATAGCATTAAATTGCCTTTTTAAAATGAAAGATACTAATGTCATTTTAGATACTATCCTGAATTTCTGCCTCATTTGAGTTTTCAACATTAATTAATCCCATCAAGGCACACACTGACAAGTAGTCCTCGGAGGTAAGGAGACTTGTTAATATTTACCAGGTACTGATGTGTCTTGACTAGAAGTTTTGTGACCTTTCTTTCAAGTTTATAACTGGTAACAAGCTCAGCCTGCCAAAATTACTGGGAGTTCTTTGACATCAGTGATTAATTGCTGATTCTACAGGATTGTGCACTTGTGTGATTTTGAAGAGTTTTACCTTCAATTTAGTGTCACAACAAAATAGTGACTAATTTAAAGAAATTTACCAAGCTGCAGCATGGACACCTATTGTTTCACAACATCATTCCAAGAGGTGGCACGAAGCGCTTCTGGGCAGTTGTCTTATGCTACCAGCCTTTCTTAAGTGAGTTATTTCAGTGTGATCAGACACCTGCTGGCATCTCAGATAAGAATAGGAAGGTCTCAAATAGCCTTTCAAGAGCAACACATCTGCAGAAAAGCCCTATAGCTACCTCATTGGTTTTTTTCAGACCATGTGATTCCCAATATTTTTAAGAAGAAAAAGTTCATTTTAGAACTTGGGAAGAGCCAAAATACTGGAGACAGCAAAAAGGTTCTCTACAACTTTCCCTCCCAGAAAAAACTGTGACGTGTCTCAATTAGTCCTTGCCTCTCCAGAGTGCTAGTGCTTGATATTGCAGTTTCTCACAATACAAAGTGCACTTTTTTCTTTTTCATTAAGCCTTATACAAACATAACAAAGAAAAGCACCTCTGATGACCAGTCATGCATTTCACTTGTTACTGGGCTTAGGATTTCTGGTAGAAAAGGCTTTGATTCTTCTTATTTTGTTCTTGTTTACTGTGATCTGCTGTTTTAAGCAACAATGGAAATACGTCATTTGGATGCAGATTGTGGTAAACTTATATATAAACTTATATAACTTTATATACCTAGGTCTGGATTCAGCAAAACTCCTCTGGGAAGCTGTGAAGTGGAATGCAAAAGGGAGAGAGAACTTCAGCTGCCTAACGCACTGATCTCCTCCTCTCTGTGAGGTTAGTAACCTGTACCTTGCTCTGTAACATCGTGCAACTTCTTGTCTCCTCCTGTGTTAGAATGTGGGGAGACATAAGATAGAGTTGAGCCGTGGGCTGTGGGACGTGCCGGGAGAAGCACGTGGCAGCAAAAAGGAGCACATGGCAGCACAAAGGAGCACATGGCAGCACACAGAGGCTTGTCTCCACCAGACCCTGGCGGGAGGAGGTGTCACACGGCAGAGTCCTACGGAGAGGAGCCTGCCGGGAGCTGACGGGAGGGTGAACAGCAAGTGACCACCCCATGGAAAGGACATTTAGAAAGCCTGTTGCTGATGTGGGAACATGGGATAGATCATGTAGTGAAAATTACCCTGTAAGGAAATACTGTGCCTTGGAAAAGTGTATAAAAGCAGCTCGTTTCTCTTCAAAAAACGTGTCAGATTCTCTGCTCGTCTGGGTCTGCACGTCTGAGTCCGTGTCTTGGTTACTCACACTAGAGGAAGGCAGTGGGAGGAAGCTGCATGCATTGGTGGCAAAGGTGAGGTGAAAAGAGCAGGATGTGCTCCTGATGCAACTGGCAGCTCCGTCCACTTTTTACCATCTCAGAGCAGCCTAAGAATTAACGAGGTGAATTTCTCATTACAACTCATAAAATGTCTCTGACTCCAAGGCGGGCAGATCAGTGATCAGTATACCACTCCAAAAAAAATACTATGTGCGCTTTTTTCCTTCTCACATCTCTTAGTTGACTGTGCAGACATAGAAATAAAGTAAATGTGGTTCTGAGTGCTCGCAGAGTTATCTGTGCTACGCTCTTGTAGAATTTGAGCATTATGAATTGAATTCCATATCATTACTGATCTTTTTTTAAAATACAGAAACTCAGCTGTGATAAAATTGTAAACCTTCATTTAATATAAGGTTTTTTCCTGAGGCACTTTTTCAGTGCCTGAAGCACTACTCAGGGAGTACTGATTTATATACATAAACACTGATTTATGTATAAATTTGGGTTGAAATCCCAGAAAACATAATCCAGTAGGAAAGGTATTGCTAAGAATTGTGTCATGGAATCATAGAACAGCCTGGGTTGGGAGGGGCCTTAAAGACCATCTAGTTTCAAGCCCCCTGCTGTGGGCAGGGACAACTTCTACTAGACTAGGTTGCTCAGAGCTCCATCCAACAAGGTCTTAAACACTTGCAGGGATGGGGCATCCAGAACTTTTCTGGGCAACCTGTTTCTGTGCCTCACCACCCTCATAATAAAGAATTTTTTCCTCATATCTTATCTAAACTTTCTTTCTGTTTGAAGCCATTCTTCCTTGTCTTTTCACTGCATGCTCTAGCAAAAAGTCCTTCTCGGTCTTTCTTATGGTATTCCATCATCGTGTAGCATTTAAAATTCACAGCATTGACTACAGCTCTCATTATAAGACGTGACATTTCATGTTTGTACACATAATAAATTACTGGTGTGTGTTTTAATTGTGATAACATCTACGATTTTTCATGACTGTTTGGTTGCTCTCTCTCCTGCTGCTTAAGTTTGCACCAGTGTGGGAGAAGTTTAATTAGGAAATTACTAAGTCTTAGTTAGAAAACTATATTTGTGAAACAATTAACACTTTATAAAGCAGAGTAATTTAATATAGAAACCCAAAACTCAGTGTGAGACCTGTCAGAAGTGGTTTTGTCTCAAACTGCTGACTCTTGCTGCAGACAACAAAATCTAAAGATTAGATACCTGGCTTATCTTCTCTGCTGGTTGTCCTGGGTTGCAGTGTATTCTATTACCATCCCCATCAGCTGTTGAAATCAGGTGGGGCAGTGTTTCCTTGCCTCCTCCCCCCAGACTATCTTTCTGTTAATTGCCCATCATTGTCCTGCCGCCTGACTCAGAGATAACTCCCTCTGGACTATCTTCTGTTAATGAGCCTAATCAACACTTGGCCTCATGACTCGTTACCCCATTGTGAGATGCTCCACCCAGAGGGAGGAACCAAGCATCCCATCGTGAATATAATCTGAGGCTGAACACCAGAGACACTGGCTTCCCACTGGATTTCCAGAGGACAGGAGCTACACAGCCACCATTGGACTTCCTGAGGAAGAGCAGACTGTTTTACTACAGGATCACTGCTTCAGAGGACTGCAGCCACCATTCTACCAGACTGCTACCACCACCCTGCCTAACAGGGTGTCAGGTTGTACCTTGACTCTGTCAGTTTGACAGTGTTTTCTTTTACCTTTTTTCCCCCTTTTCTTTAATTTCCATTAAATTGTTATTCTGACTTGGTGCCTCCCACTGGTTTGTTTTCAAACTAGTACACTGGTTTTCTTTACAGCTTTAAACTATTCCTGGTTTTGTCCTTCTCTTCTGAATACATGTAGATGTGTATCAGCTTTTCTTTCTCACAGTTTGGTGGTACAGACTTTCATTTTAATAGCGGATTTAGAGCGGGCCATTTCTAGTGCTTAGTTATCAGCAACATTTTTTGCTGGTTTCTGAATCACGGAGACAGTTGCTTGCACTGTCAACCTGAGAGCTGTCTTTAAAATCATACATCCTTGACAAATATAATTAACTAGCTTGGAGGAAGATGGCTGACTGAAAGCTGCGCAGGCTCAGGAAAAAAGCCCATTACCTGGCACATACTCAACCTAATTGACCTAACAAAGCAGGAGAAATGAATCATGCTTCCAGCTGCTTCTCCTGCCATCTGTGTCTCCCCTTTTAACTGGGTTTAATGTCTTCAGTTTTCCCACACAAGTGTCAAATACCTTTCTGCTGGAGGTCTGTCTGCTTTTTTTGACAGTATGTAATTGTCCACCAGGAATGATGGATAAGAGGACCAGCTTTCAGTAGGTGGAAAATAGATTGAGGAGTTTCAGCAATGGTGTTGATAATGGATCTGCAGAAGTGCATGTAGCAGATGACATTCTCAAAAGGGAAAAACAACCCCTAAAATATTCAGAAGGACAGATACCACTCCAAGCAATATTAGGCATCTGAATTGGGCCTTTATTGACTGAAAATCACTAATAATACAAATTTATTTTAATTCAAATGTTAATCTGTGTTTTGACAACCACAGATATTTTAAAACATTGAATCCAATCCTTGATTTAAGTTTGGGGTTTTTTAAAGTAGATCATGAGCTGGAAAAGTTTATATGGTAGTAAATAACTTTGGAAATGCTTGAAATGAACTTCTTGCAATTTGGTATAACTTGAATAACTAAAGTATTTCTACCCTAATTTTGCTGTTTATAAATGGTGCTCCCCAAATTAGTACTACCACTAAAAAACCCACCAGCCCCTCCGCTCTTCTGACAGAAGGCACAAAAGGCAGAGATCATGGGTTGAGGTAAGAAACAGAAATGAGATACCACAAACAGTAACAGCAACATTATTAGTAACAGAAGTATATAAAAAGAGAGGATGATTCACATGAAAAAATGCTCACTGCAGACCTCATGTGATAATGAACAATGGCGAAGAGCTTCTCCCTCCTTCCATGGCCTTCTCAGCAGTAAGTGTGCCTTGCCCACACCCCTGGAATGACATGAGGTGCTCAAAAAAAACAACCTGGCCATGCCCACACAGCTCCTGACTCTGCCCCCTCATGGCCAGTACAAAAAATTCACTCTGTCCTGGCTGGAACCAGGACGACTAAGCATGTTTTCTCTGTTTGAAAACTGGATATATTGTAGTGCAAAAAGAACTTTAGTCTTCATAGAAGTATACATGTAAATTACTTTTCCGAAATGTTTTCACGGATTCACAGAATACTCTGAGTTGGCCACTCTATTATCATGTATTCCAATATCATACAAACAGCACTGGCTGTTCCTGTTTTCATAACCCTTCCTCATGTGAGAAAATAAAATATGATAGATCTGTTCTACATCTTCCCATCTAGCAACATGTAGGGAGACTGGAAAAGTGGCTGGAGAAATAAACTTGGAATTGATAAAGCCATTTAATGTACATTTCTGTTGAAGGTGCTCTTGTAAGTTATTGGATAAATCCTTTGAATCCCAACCTCTCAGGGTAAAACTGAGGAAAAAAAAAAGAGTAACAGGATTCATTACTTCAGTCTTCCAATGTAAGTAAGTGAAAGAAATGTTCATGGTTGAAAGAAGTTACTTATAATTTGTTCTTTGCTTTTTACTTCAGGCCATATACAAAAATAGTAACTCAATCTTGCAAAATCTGTTACTATACTTTGAATCTATAAAGCAATATGTGCAATAATTTATTAGGAAAAAAATGAAGTAAAATTCTCATTTCTTTATCTTGTCTTGAGCACATCTCAGCTTCAGATGAATGTACAGTTGCTTTAAGGCAGATTTCTAGTAATAGTTGCTGTTTTAAAATATTTTTAAAATTTGGTTTTTACATTTCCTTATAAGTATGAATTGTTCTCTACAAAGCATTTAATGGAAATATAAAGCATTTTCTTTAGTTGTTTTCATTAAAATTTGTGTTCTCATTTATAAGGAGTCAGTTTGATGTCTTGCATACCAGGAGGATGTACTGTAACACAAGAGTGTCATCTAGTGAATGATTTGGGTGAAGGACAAATGTCTCAGTAGTAGTCAGATTGTGAGTCATACTGTAAGTACAGCTGATTCAACACTGAACACTAAAAGAGAATTATTTGAAAACTACTATTAAAAGGAAAAGGATAATTTGACATTTACTGCTTCGACATGATACATACACTTCCTTAAGACCTCCTAATCTCATGTACTAAAACAGCTCAAACTTCCAGAACTCATGGAATAAATGTGAAGTAAATTATATTAGAAAGATAATTGGAAGCTTTCTTCTTCTAAAACAAGCTTAACCTTTAGTTGAGTTGTTGAAAACCTTAGGCATTAGTTCGCTTTACTTTTTTAAGAAAAAATAAACAACTATTTTCTGCAGAAAGGTCTGGAAAAAACCCGAAACAATGGAGAGCATTTTTGTTAAAGGATCTTTACGCCCTTACCAAAGTTAGTTACATTCTGCAGTAGTCTATTTTTATAACTATGCCAATATGTTATACCTGCAGTGGAATAAAAGATTTAAGGTGAATGTGAGTTATGTGTCTTCTCATTGTTTGATATGCAATCTATCAGTGATTTATCAGGAAAGATAATCAGAAATACTTAGGAAATTCTAGCTGTGAATTACTATTCCTGCTAAACAGACAATTTAACTGGGAGAATGAGGTATTCAACTGCATGTGAAGAACAAAAATCTATACTAGGCAGTGATTGTTGATAATTTCTATCCTACAGGTAGCTAAAGATTAGAGTTGGGGGGAGGGGAGGTAGAGGGGTGGAAAAAAAGGATCTTTTGAGTGTTGTGCCTTTTTTTTTAATTACACCAAAAGAATACATTTTAGGTTTTGATTTTACATATGCATATAAAAAGTCCTGATAAAAAGAACTCTAGAAAAGAGCACTCACTGAAATTTATTAGACTTCTAATCTGAAAAATTAAATAAAATTTAATTGTAATCAAATTAAATCTTCATCTGAGACACCTCAACTGATAGCAAATCCTAGTATTATCCTAACCTTGAGAATGGCTTATCTGATTAATTTCAGCTGTTCCCTTATGTTCTTATTTGTAATCATTCCTTATCCCTTTCTCTAGATTTCTTTCAGTTATAGATTCCTCTTTAAAACTCCGTCATATTTTTTTCCCAATGCTGTTTGCCTTGCCTATTTTTCATAACCTACCCTTTCATTTTCAAAGCCATCTGCTTTTCTTATCTTTCCTTTCAGACCCTAAGTACCACTTTTTAAAATTAGTGTTGAAGGGGAAAATAGCAGCAAAATACAGTAGCAGTTGTGGAAATAAAAGCTGTTAAAGAAGAGGAATGGGGCTCAGTCAGTGCTTCACTCCTGGCTGACTTTTTGGTGTGGGTTTATCGATACCAGTTACAGGTTCAACACTGTTCTGATCATCTGAAGTATGGAAATGCTATGCTTTGAAAGTCTACGGGCTTGAGAATATGCAGAAAACAGAAAACTACCCTTTTCTGATAGTCATAATGATCTTGTTTTTTAAAATCTTTCAGCTTGTCTTTAGTTAATGTGTGCTGATTCTGATTCTTTCCTTTCAGAGTATTGTCAAACTATTTCACTAATTATCCAAACAGTGGATGGTGCTTTGTTATCATAATAAAAAGTCATATTCTATTCTCTGTGTAATACATGGCTCTAAACTTGAGCCCTAACTTGTTGAAGCTGGAAATAGCCTTTCATAATTCAAGATATGAAAATTCTTATATTCTTTCTCACTTTATTCATGAAGGAACATTTTTTCTAATTATGATCCTTAAGGATCATCCCTCCAGAGAGAGGGTTACTCTTGGGCAACGCTGACAACAGCTTGTGCTCTGCTATTTTTCAGACCATTTTCACCCCGTTTCTTACTGTAATGGCTTATATGTGTAGTCATAATCTCTTCCTTTAGGGAATGTATCTCTCTTCCAATGTAGGAGGCAAACACTGTGCAGTCATACAGTCAAGTTTGCACAGAATTAAAAAGGAAAATTTTAAATTGTACTATTAAAGTCATGAATAAAACATCGAAATCCAGCTCTAAACCAAAATACACTCTGAGGACACTGTCAGAGGCACTGTAGCAAGATCTATCACGCTACACTGCCAACATGGCAGATTTCATTCCTCTTCCTAAACAAAAACCTGTATAGCTTCTCTGAGTTTTTAATGTGCATTCTTTTCTCTTAGAGTGTTGTAAATAAACTCGGAATATTTTAGGTGTATTACTCTAAAAATTGCATCTGCATCCACCCAATTTTCTTGCCATCTGCCATATAGATTGCCATCTCTTTTAGGACAATAGCAATCTATTTACTAGTTTCTTTCTTATGGTGCTAAGTTTCCAACTGTATTTTCTTTTCTATGCTGGCAGCATGCTCAGAGCTGCATTTCCTGCCTGTTAACAATCTTTAGAAGATGAAGAGTTCACTGGCACTACACTGAGACAGCCCTAGCTCAGACATCTGTGTAAAAAAGTCAGCAAGGCACTACTGTTCCAGATGTGATGTGTTCCTGGAAGTCCTGCAGCTCTAGGGACCACAAGGCCACCATGCAAGTAGATGGCCCTCAGCAAGAGGCAAATGATGAGGAGAAACACTAAATTACTGCCATGCAAAGACTTTGCCAAAACAATGGGAATAGAACAAAAAAAGACTCCGTTTGGAACCATTTTGATGGGCTTTCATGTGTTAGTATTAAATCATTAGCTGCCAGATTCAGTCTGCTAGATTCTCTCCTAACTTTTTCTGTCCGGCCATCAACTGCCCTGTTAGCCCATCTCGGAGACAAATAACTGCCAGGTTGTCAGAATTAGGAGCCAATTCTCTTTACACAGCCATCCCGAACCCTCCTATTCACACAGCTGTCAGTATTTATGGCAACCTCTTCCCAGCTGCTTGTGGTGGTAGTTACAGACAAAGGAGATTTCTTTGAAGCACTGAGGTTGGTGTAGCGTTCTAGTCATTTAGGCTCTGGCTTGTTTAATCCTCGTGGAGAGGTAGGCAGCCAAGGCTCTTCTGGAAGGATTTGAGGAGAAGATTAAAAACAATTTAAAGCTACTTGGAGACTGAGGAGAGAAAAGTAGGATAGCTTCCATTAAGAGGCCAGTGCCTATGCTTCCTCAGCTGTACCCAAAGGTCATGCTTGTGTGGGCAGGTCACCATGAACAGCAACTTTCCTCTAGGTAAGTGCCACCCATCCCAGTGAGAGGGGATGTGCTTGTTCAAGGAGTTTGTTTTTTCCAGAGAAATAACTCCTGCTCTGTTCTTGAAATAGTCATTGGTTTTAAGTGTGTGTGAGTAATCTTGGCTAGTTCATGAAAGTAAGAGAAATGTTGTGTTAAGTTTCACTTCTTTTCAATTCTTTATAGTCAAGTTCTTTTAAACACCACTCCAGATGAGGTAGTTCCTCATCTCGAGCTTACCTTCACATTTATATCTGTTTCCAGGAAACTGAGATGATAGAAACATTAAAACAAATTGGATTCAGAATAAAATTAAAGTGTCATCATAAAAACAATCTTTCAGAGTAGATGATATTTCAGTGACAGTGTCATTCCACTGTCATTTTATTTCTTTTTCTACTAAAGCAGACTGAAAATGCCCCCCTGGTATGATGATGATGTAAAACACAACACAAGAAAACATGAAGAAATAGTAAAAATGTAAGGGCTTTTTAATGAGAAAGTTTAATCAAAGACTTCTGCTTATAATACTTAAATTCTGTGGTGTTTCCAAACATCTAAAATGCTACAGATTTGAGAAAAATATTAATTTCCTAGAAATAAATTGATTGTAATTCTTTGAACTACACTCCTATTTGAAGGATACTTTGCTCTGTTACTTTGAGCATAGTAAAAGCCCTTTTACTTTTCAGGTCCTGAACATAGAAAAAGAGAACTGTAAATAATTTTCCCATTTTTTGGAGTAAGTGTTGATGATACTGGCACTTTCATGTCTTCACTCTTTCCTTTGGTGACCAGTTTGTTTAAAAAAACCTGGGCTCAGATAATTAGTCTACTTAAGAGAAGTATGCAATATATGCACATTGGGGAATCCTGTAAAAAGAGCAGTTGCTGACGAATAAACGTGCTGTTTAAAATATTTCATTTTCTCCTCTGATACGCACGTAACTTTTCAAAATGAAAAATTAAAATACCTGGGTATACGCAAAGTATTATGGAGGTTTTTGTAAGGGATAGAAAATGATGCTGGTAAACTACATAATACCTTAGAATTGCATCTCAGGAATTGGAATGAAGTGCAGTCCACCTGCAGCAATACTGCCAGAATTAAGTTTCATATGGGGGACTGTATAAGATACTTTCAAGTTTGAGGTCCTTTAAGACTCATGCCTTTCACTTACAGTTGCCTAAGTCATGAATAAATACAGACTGTTCTCAATTCTAGCTGGACTGATTCCCTTTCTTTTGAAGCTATAGTGAAAAGCACACAGAATTATATTAAAAATGTCCAGGTTGCTATTTTTTTTCTCCTCTGCTCCTTTTCCCTGGAGAGTGACTTCCCCTGTTAAGACTTGCGAGTGGTGGTAGTGCCACTATTGCTGTTCTTGGTGTAGGTCTGCAGCTGCAGAACAAGCTTTAAGCTGAAGACCTGTTCCTCTTAGCACATATTTCTGCAGCTGAGATTTGAATACTGCCAATATCCTTACAGGAAGGTATGCTGTCATGTGCTCTACTTCAAGTATTTTTAAGCATGTGTGGAACATAAGTTTGGAGTAGAAGTCTCCTGAGGTCTTTCCGACCTTGATTATCCTGTGATCTGAGGAATGTTGCTTCTCAGGAAAAGAATTTCACACTTCATGAAATTTTTGTATTTTTCATAGTCCTGAAAATCTGTGGAGTGCTTAATTATTATTTTTTTATTTCTAATAAACAAAACCACATTTATTAAAATGCTCCATACATTTCAGTTTATCTGGTCAGAGAAACTATTTTTCAAGTTTCAGCATTGTTTTTTATTTAACGAATTGCATAAAATTAAGTACATTTTTGGCTGGTTTTACTTTTAATCCATAAAGGAAACTAGATGCGCTTGAATACTCAGTTTAGGAGGTTTTTTTGCCACATCAATTACTTTTAGTGTAGTGGTTTTGAACTTTGTATTTAGACATTTTACTAGTCTAATATGGGAGGGAGGCTCTGCACTCAAAGAGTTCATGTCCATCAAAATGCTTCATGTCGATGTCTTATGGAAAGCATGTTTTTCTCCAAGAATCTAGATGTCTGTGAGGAATTTATGTAATTCAGATTACACTGAAATATGCATTAGTGCATCTGAAATGGGTCTTAGTATGTATTTCTCACATAAACTTTTTTTCTTGTTCTATATTGTATCATCTCTTCTTAGTTCTAAGGTGAAATATTATATATTTTATCATGTCTGTTTAAAACCTTTGGGTCATCCTTAACTAATAGCCTGAAATATTGAACGTCCATTACAAAACCAAAAGGCCTCAAAGTTTGTCTTGTTTTTCAACATGTAACATCTCAAATAGATCAGCCTTACTGAATCAGAACTGATCTCATGAGAAATCCTTCAAACAATTGTCTTCAAACTGACTTAAAGAAACACAAAGGAGATAATTTAAATCATAGAATAATTTCAGTTGAATGAAATCTCCAGAGGTCTTTTGGTCCAGAGCCAAATTTAAATTCAACTCTTTTGGTAAAGGAATTTGAGCCTGACATTTGTTATTGAATCTAAGCAGCAGACTATTCCATCAGTTCAAAATAATCTCCAAAATGTAACATAAATTACTACTTATCAAGTATATATTGATTTACACAAGCTGGGAATGATGACTTGTGCATTTTATTTTTTTTTTCAACTGCAGACGGACTTTAACTCAATAGCAATTGTTCAAGAAAATCACTTTTTACAGCCTGTGATAAAGACAGACTGACATCTAATTTACAAAGATAATGGGATCATGCTTGGCTCATATGCCCTAAGTACTGCTCTGTAGCAGTTCCAAGCACTGGTAGATTCAGGGTTTTTTGAGTTTGTCGCTAACTTTAGAAGCTCTATATTTTAAGATACTCCAGTTTTCCAAGTGGTCATTTTCCTTCAACTGGGAAAAAAAGTCTGAGCTATATTATCTTTCTACTAAAAGATGATTGTTTTGATTAAGCTAATTCTTTATATTTTTAGGGTTTTTTTCATAAACACCTGGCGGGGGGGAAGGCAGATTTTTTTTTTTTTTTTTTTTTGGTGATTGTATAAAAAAGTCATGGGGCATTTTTGGTGTTGTCTTGTCCACATAAATAGTTAATATAATGTAGATAAGTAAATCAGCCACAGCAGAAAAGAAACAAAGGCATTCTTGCTATAAATTCTCTTTTGTACCAGAATAAAATCAGGCTCTAATTATAGCTGTTCTCTCTTTCTGTTTTTCTGGGAAGGGGAAAAAAAGGTTTTCCTAGTAGCATGCCATTCTTGTTAGCTGTGATAAACCTTAGGAGCACCTCAACGTGAGAGATGTCTTTTCCTTTCCCAAACTACCAAAAAAAGTTAGTCTGAGCATCCTGTCTTATTACTAACCTCAGATACTAAATGTTGGAAATTTGCAGAAAGTGCTGAATTTTCTAAGGCATGAATGTTGCAGGTGTAGGTCATTGAAAATGACTGTAACAGAGTGATAGGAAATAGGTGTTTCTCAAAGAAAAGAGGAAGGAAATGAGAGAAACAGGATTTGAATGGAAAGGGTATACATAGGCCAAGCATAGCCAGAAATTTTAAATTTTGATTGATGAGACTCTACTTATAGACTGCAAAACAGAAGTTGACTTTCAACTGTATCAGGAGTCTTAATTTTGGTGGTTTTGACATGTTGTTTGCAACTTTATTGCATGTCATGAAAAGTTACTTTGTGTTCTGCTTTAATTTATGTGTGTAAAAATAAATAGGTCATATGCCTGAGAGTAATTTTAATTGAAAGAAAAGATGAGTATTGTCCCTGAAAATCAAAGGAATGCTGATATTACGTTTGCTAAGTCAAACCGGTATCATAATGTACCTTTAAGATATGTTACTGTGGCTTTGGAAAAATGAATTGATTTAAAGGAAGAAATCAGTTTAGAAGGACAGACTTCCGTAGAACTTTTTTCCTGAGTTAATAGCCATCATCTCTTCTCTAAAGGAACAAAGGAAGCAACCAACCCAGAAAGTTTTCATAATTAAGAAACTGATCTTTCAGAACGCTTTCTGCAAATTGAGTGTTCTCATCTCACGGTGAGAGCCTGCCCACCTCTGGATTCTCGCTCGGCCTAGAGATTTCAGCAGTTAACACATGCCTCTATTTTGTTGAATTGAGACATTAGGTTATACAAGGAGTGTTATTTGCATAAGTGCACTCATAGATGGTTTAGAAAACAGTAATTAAATATAGAATATCCTGTGGATTTTACATTAAGTAGTGGTGCTTTCCATAATGCACATGTAAATGGACTATACTAAGTAAATGAGAAACAGCTCTTTAGTGGTTCCCAATGGATTTAAAGCCTGAGAGTGCAACTAAAGACTCTCAAGACAACAGTCTATGGTATCTGCAAGTACTTTGATGCGATTGGGTAAATATTAGTTTTCTGTGAGTAAGATCCACAGCAGCCAGATCCACAGGTGTCAGAAAACCCCTTTTCTTAGAGGCTTAAAGAATATGGTCCTGAGTCTGTCTTTTGGATTCAAAAATACCATGAAAGTGGCTGCACAGATGGCCAGCTGTGCAAAGGACATAGTCTGGAAGAAAACGGTGATTAAGGGGGGTTTGTGTACAAAGAATCTTATATTATACTTGTTCTGAGTTGGCTGTAAAGTTGTTTGCCAGAAATGTGAGTGCACACCACTCTAGCCATACTTTTTGGTGGTAATGATGTGCTGTCCTTATCAAAAAAGTGTTACTGTGGGCTGCTTAACTTGCTGCCTGATAGTTGCTGCATTTGTGCTTCTTTCTGCGGGCTTAACCCCCCTTTCCACTCCTGGGGAAGTGCCCAGTCTTGCACCAGATCTGTCAGCTCTTTCCTTAGAATCTGCTTTCCTTGAGCCTAAACATAGACCCTAAAATGTAATGTAATTCCTGGCTTCTCAAGTTTTTTTGAATGACTGGCTTGGCTCCTGTGGTGGTGCATTTTCCCCTACCCTCAGCTGCACTATGATCTGAGAAGGCCAAGGCTCTCTAGACCTTGGCCTTGATGAACTGCACCTGGGCAAGCCCCTCTGGAGCTTGTCAGAAACAGTCTCTTCCCAGGAACTAGTGCTGTCTAATGAGCACCTGGATTTTCACAGCCAGCCTTGGAAACTTTTTTCTTCTTGCCTGAATAACAACCCAAGTGGGATAATACTTTCATTATCAAATTTTCAAAGAAAGTTTCTGACCTGAGTTGTGGCTGGGATGGAGGATTACTACAGCTAAAGCCACCTCTCTTGTGATCCTAAAAACAGCAGCCCAAAGTGAGACCCTCTGAGCTCTCCCAGACCACAGCAGCTGGGACCAGTGACCTCCCTCTGCCTGGGACAGCTCTCAGAGCCAGTGAACTCTTGAGTTTGCTCTGTGCAGAGGATCACTGAACGATGCCGATGGATCCTGGGCTCGTACCCCAACCCCTTGTGACTCAACCCTGTGCCTGTTGAGAAGGTGCAAAGGCATCTGAAGTGCTACCTGGAGGTGCTGTTAGAAAGAGGGTGCAGACAGCCCTTCGTAGGTTTGACCAAAGTCCATCAGACCTGCTGACTAAGCAAGAGTAAAGAAGTGTTTCCAGAGTGACCCCTAGTCAGATACCCCTAGTTCCTTCCTTACCTTGTTTTGAACAGTCGTGGTTTCTAACTAATGTATCCAAAAGTCCATCTCCTCAATGTAAAAGGAAAACTATTAAGACCAGGCAAAAATAAAGATGGAATCTAATGTTCAGTGGCTGTTGTACAGTTCTTCAGATGAAGATGATGATGTTGGAGATTTTCTCAAGGTAATGCA
>NW_008236784.1:28436-52462 GCF_000691975.1 Corvus brachyrhynchos
GCAGGAATGATTATCATTAACGATTTTTACAGGTTCTCAATATCTGTATAAGTTAAGGGGCAGAGAGATTGTTCCCTGGTTGTTTGCAGCTGCTCTTCTTCTCGTGTTGAAATTTCTGTTTTCTTTTTAAATTTGGACTCATAGTTATATGCAGTAACAAGTTTAGCTGAAGCTGGCAGTGTTCTATTTAAGTTGTGAAAGTACCACTGTTTTCTTCTGCAATAAAATAACAAACTATTAGAATATATTCTGGGATTATAATGCTGTAGTTAAATTGGACTGCTAAAGAGGCAGTTTGTTTAAAAAGAGCCCTGCTGTGAAAAAGGTTCATGTTATTGCTCTGCAGTAGCTTTACTAGTATATTTTTAGACTCAAAATACTAGGAGGCTGTTTTTCTTAGGGTGAATGTTTACATATCTGTGTGTCTGTTGGTAAAACTAAAATGCTATGACTTTTGATCTTTCCAGTTCTTGCTGATTTAACAGGGACTACATAAACTTACTGTATGTTATATTGGAATTTTTCTCATAGTTTAGATGAATCTATAGATATGTTTCATCACATAGAAATGAGAAAGCTGTCAACTTGAACTTGGAAGAGTTCTCACTGAGCTTTTCTCAGTAAGACTTGCAGAAACTGGGACATGTTTAAATAAATTCAATCTATTCAAGCTCTAGTTGAACTTATTTTATAAGAGTTTGCCAAATCCCGGTTTTATTATAGCAGTTCATAAATTTTGCTAGCAACTTCTTACTGCTCTAGGTTAAAAAAGCGTTAAAAATTATATACAAAATGTACCTATATATGCTTATTTTTGAAATGTGTGCATGCATATCTGATATGGACAAAGGTCAAGGATGTGTTGATATTTTTGAATTTCAAAGTAACACTGGGTTTGTTTCCTGTTCACTGTAAAGTTCTGAGACAGTTTGCAGCAAAAAAAAAAAAAGAAATGGAAAACACAGATGCTCCTGGGAACAGGAATGCTGTATTTAGGCACTTCTCAGCAGGGCAGCCTTTCGCTTTTGGTGTCTGGGGAGAACAGGGGCAGGAAGGAGACCCCCGGGGAACCGGGCGTTTTGCAATCCACCGTCTTTAAAGCCATCTAACAGAACTCAAAGTAATTGTGGTTAATGTTGGTCCTTGACACTACTGTCCACAAAACCATTTGTATTTTACTCTTTTTTAATTTACTGGTATAAAATACAGCTTCATCACGCAGAGCAAGAGGGAATTTTATAGTGTGAGTGCTGAATAAAGAGTTAAAGATGGTTTTTTCACATAGCAGGAAAACTTGGAATATGCTTTGCACATACTGCCACCAAATGGCTAAAATGAACATGTAAGGACTGTGCTATTTCACATTTAAGGCATTTAAAATATTTCAAAATGTGAGTTTTTCTTTTAAGTATTCTTGATACAATGACTTCTCCGATGTCCTAAAATTTTCATTGATGTGAAAAGCAGAGATTGCTACATGGTGCATTTTTGTAAATAAACATCTGGTTTGACAGAATACTCACAATATTTTAAAATGTAGAGAGGCCAAGTTATAGAAGCATGCTGTTTAGGGAAGCCATGTCCAGTGTTGTTGAGAGCTATGCATTTTTCAACAATAATGGGCTTAATTGGGCCTTACTTGGGAAAGGACTGTGTGAAAAAGAAATACTTCAGAAATATGGAAAATATTAATTCATAGATTTGCCTGATTTTGGCAGATAGAAAAGCACCAAAATCCCTGGTTGCATCCTGCTCTGGAGTGAGAAATATCCTGTAAACACATTCTTTTCTATATCTTTTCCTTGCTGTTATGGGACTTGAGATACAGTAACAGGGACTGCAACAGCTAGTGGGAAAATCCTTCTCATGCTTGAAATTTATAAAGTTTATCTAATCTACAATAGTTATATAAGGATCTTTATTAATTAATTTAATATTATGAATATAATTATCGACTGTAGTCAAACAGTAGGTAACTATTCATTCAGGAAATGCATTCATTCGTCAGTTATGTCCAAGCTCAAGCACAACAGGAGGACAAGGAATGATTTCCTGATTTTCATGAACAAGCAGCTCTGTTTTGAATGCAAATCTGTTTGTCATAGCAGAAGGCATAAAAATAGCTCATTCTAACAGACAGTTTAGGCAGTTCTAAGTGCTTTAGGAATACTGGGCCATATCTGTGAGATGGTCAGAAAGACAGATCAGTGAACAGTAGTGATTTCTTTATGAACTGTTTAAAACAGCTTGTCTTTGACCTGCAGTAAGTAAAATTCTTGTAGCAGTACAATCTCTATGCAGAGATGTAGGAGAGTACAGGACTTCCATCAAGTCAGGTATTAATTTAAAGCTGTGAGATCATTAATACACTGTTTTCTTCTCACCTGGCCTGAGATAAGAAAGGAGAGATCCAGTTACTTTTGAATCTATTGCTAATCGTATTAATCTTATTGAAGGTATTATCTTATATTTGATTTTGTTATTTTAGATTAACATTTTATTATATTTATTATTATAACAATACTAATAAAATATTAATTGTATTTTCTTTTATTATAAGATTGCAGACTTGGAAATTTAAGAGATTCAGGTTGGGATGTTCTTGCATTTAATTTCTCCTCCACACAGCCCGTGTATTTTCCCCTCCTGTCTATTGCTTTGCTTTTATGCTCTGATATTAATCAGGCTTTGATCAGTTTGCTCCTCTTTTCAAACCCTGTTCAGAGGTAAACCCCCTATGCAGATTTCCCATAGAGAATACTGGCATCTGTAAGCCTTGCTGTCCCTGATAGATGCTATATACTTCAGTATGAACAAATCCAGTGTTTGAGCCCCAGAGATAAAGGGATTGGAGTAGGGCAGAAGGCGTAGCAAATTTTGGGGGTTTTCATGAATTAGAGTCTTTCAATTTCGATTAATTTTGGGGGCTGCTGATACAGGTGAGCAATTAACAAATTATCGGTGAGAAAGGAGCAAAGGATTGGCCAAATCTTCCTGGGCAAAAATGGAAAAAAATCTGATTTGTACAAGTCTTTTACTGCTGTGATACCAGCTATAAATATTTTAGTTTCCTATATGCAGAAAATAGTGTTGGCCACTGTAACAGAATTAAAACAGTATCTTGACTATGTTCAGAAAATAATTATTGCCTTAGAAAGGCATTCATGTCAGGCTGTGATATCCAGTGTTAACATATGTAAGATTTTAAGGCTGACTATAGCACTTCCTTTTCCTCCATGGAGTTTAGGTGTAAACAATTACAGCAAATCAAATTATCTGCAGAACATAATTTTGAGAATTCCAGTCTTGTAAATTCCTCAGTGTGTGATGGATGTACTTTACATTCAATCAAGTCATATTTATGCTCTTTCACACTTTAATTCAGCTTGAAGATATAGGAGTTACTAATGGGTTAATGCTTTTGAAAAACCTCAGGCTAAAATAATAACAGTTGGGAAGAAATTTCACTTTGTCAAGTAAAAAATGTCATCCAATATTGTTCGTTATTAAAATCAGTGCATAATTCAGCCTTTTAGTTCTTTTTATGAAGAGAACAAGAAAAAAATCTTTTAGGCCTAATTTGTTTCCAGGATCCACATCTGTGCACTTGGAGTACATTCTTTGTCATAATAGCAGCTGATGAGACAACTGATGTTTACTCTAAACTGGGCTGGAAATTTTAAAAATTGAGATGATTTTTCCCCTTACCCTAAATTTCACACGCTCAAGAATGCTGTTAAGTACTACTTGGCCTAAAGCAATAGCTGCTCGACATTAAGAAAATGTGGAAGTTGTATTTATAATCAAAAGCTAAGAGTGTGAGAACATGTGGTTTTGAGATGTGTGAAGAATGGCCCAAGCAATTGAAATTTAATGGAGGGCTTGCTACAGATTGAAAAGGATATCTTTGCTCACATCTTCAGTCTTTCTGTATACCTTTGTTTTCCAACCTCTCTTTTGCTTCCATCCCAGTGCAATTTCTCATGAATATCTGCCTTTCAAACATACTTTGCTGATCCATAAGAAAAGCAGTGTCTTTTTGGGTGTTAAGCAAAAGTTCCATTCTGTGGGTTTCCCCCTCTTCTGCCTTTAGTGGAATATTGCTGGGGTCAAAATAATGAAAAAGATATTTTTTGTAATGATACCCTGCCCTTCCACATAAGAGGTAGCTGGCAGTGTAAAACATTGATGTATGCAAGCACAGCACCAATTCTGCTTAAGTTTTTGAGTGGTTTTGGGGGGCATTCTCCAATATTGACTTACCAACCACATATCTTCACCTATCCATCCTATTTTGTTAATCCTCTTCAGGCATTTGTACCCATTTTGGTTGTACTGTAAATAAATATAGAGGACTGAGGACATTTTTTTTTCCCCTTGAATTGTTATAATTATGGAAGCAGGTATTTTTTGCTTCCTGAGAAATCAGAAAATAAACAGTATAGTAAATTGCTGTTCTTCACAGTGAGAAAACAATCTGCTGTTTCTTTGAATCTATTCCTAATTTAATCAATTTGCTCCGTACTAAATGAAAGAATGTTGCTGCAGGTGCAAGGAGGAGCACCTGCACCACATCTCCCACCCCAGTGGTTACACTGCAAGGCTGTGTAGGAGATACAACTTTGTAACATCACACTGCCATACTCATTTTCATTAATGGACTCGGGGACACCTAGGGTGACCTGGTGATGTGCCAAGTAGCCAGGGAATCCAAAGGAAAGAGACTGTTGAGAATAGCAGACACTCGAGGAGGAAAAGCAGACATTAAAAATCAGCACACCTCTGCCAGCTGAGCATCTTCTAACCTGCATGAACTGAATGTGGGAAGGTCTCCTGGAGCTTGTGAAAAATCTGTGACACAATAATCACGTAGTGTTCACTGACCGTACGGTGGAGAGTCTCAAATGCTCAAGGGGTTTTGAGCTCTGAAACTCTGAGTTTTGTGAGAAAAGTCAGAGAAATTCCAGCTAAGCAGGTATATTTTCCATCATTGATTGCTGAACCTCTCGAGAACTATTCATGTTGCCCTGTGTTATGCTGAATATCAGATGGTGACCCTTTGCCTAATCTTGTGCTTTGCTTTGGTGCTTTCCATTGTGTGGGGACTTTTTTACATCTGCTAAGCCTTTGTTGTCACTGCCCTTTCATGTAGTCCTGGTGTGAATCTTGGCAGTTACGCTGGCTTTGGCACAGAGAGAAATTATACTCTTGTATGTACTCATACCACTGAGGATCATACTCTATTCAGATTAAAAAGACTGGGTTTTTTCCCTTTAAACATTGTAAGTCTTCGTTTATACATTAGGAAGGTAAAACAAGCTGGTGATTATTACTATTGCCATTTGAATTTTTTTTTATATATAGATCTAAAAGCATCTTTTAATGAGCTATCAAAATAGAGCTTGAACTGATTCATGGAGTGTACAACATACATTGTTATGTAAAGCAATTTCTAAAAAAATACTTATCCTGGAGAAAATGCTTGACTACATATTGAAATGAAACATAGCAGCTGTTACAAAGATAGATTTTTCACCCTCATCCCCACCCCCAAAAGTGAGGTTAGAATTTGAATGTTCAGTCATTGGGGGAGAAACTGAACAGAAATATAGTGACAGTTTAAGTTTTAAAAGCTGCCATATCTTTCCAGGTAGCACAATTGGATAATATTTTAGCTAGGGAACTTCAGGAAGCTTAAACCTGACAGATATGCAAATGCAGTAAATCAACAAAAAGCTTCCTCTTCTTGGATTTCCCATCTAAGTGGGTTGCCTTAAGTTTTGTTTGGAAAAGATTGAATTTCTTCCTTCTTTTTTTGAAATATCTCTTCCTTTGCTATATTATTTAATCTTACATTGTAGCCTCTATAGCATATTGGATTCAGTAAAATGAGAGTAAGATAGATTTTGTTTTCAGTGACTTGTGACTTCTCAGTTGGTATTTTCTTTTAGTGTAACTCACCAGGAGGTTCATGTTCCTTTCACAAAATTACATGAAAAGGTTAGACAACTCAGCATTGTAATAGTGATTCTTAAGCATCATAACATTTTAAATTCTTTTCTTAACAAAATAAAAAAGCAGACTATATGAAAAATCCCACAGGTACTTATCAATAGCATAGAACAATTTCCAAAAAGCAATATTGTAAAAAAAAATTCAACATTCATATAGGGTTTTTTTTCTAGCACTTGCAGTCAATTTCTTTGCAAAACACATTGAATTTTGCTTTAAGAAGCCAGAAAGATTCTGGTAAAAGCTGTGGAAGGGCTCTTGAAAAAAACCAAAGGGACAAGTAAAATTCTAGTAATTTAAGTCTTACATAGTTAGAAATTACTGGCATTTCCCCAGCATCCATCTTGAAGTACAGCTGTCAATTTTTTTTGTGGAGGAGGCTGACTAAACACACATCACATTCACAGAATGTTCATTATTCCTTCAAACAAGTACTGACTGATCTACTTAAAAAAAAAAAGAATATTGTTAATAATTTGCAAATCTGAAAAAGTAGAATTCTTTTCTCATATTTCTCTTTTTTTTTTTTTTTTTTTTTTTTTTTTTTGTTTAGTTATGCTAGTTGAAGTGAACCCCATCTTTCCTCTTCTTTATTTCCCCAGCAGGAAAGACGAGTCATGTGTGTTTGGGTGTTATGCCTTCACTTAATAAAGGTAAAATTAACGGAGACCAGAATGCTATGAGAATTTCTTGGCTCCTTTTGCTTCCTAAGCTTTCCCCTCCTTCTTCTACTTCCCACTGGTTTTTTGTGAACAAACAATTTTCAGCTAAAGAAGAGAGAGCCACAGTGGTAACACAACTTCTCCTCCTCTCACATTGTAACTTTGTCAGTTCACACTGTAACTGTGCCATGACCCTTGCTTTGCTGATGTTGTTATGCTAATCCCTGTGGCTTCTACTAAGAAGTGGGGAAAATGCCATTCCTTCTGCTTGTCCAGGGATGTCTATGTGATAAATTGATTTTAAAATATATTCTTTTCATCCTAGAAAAAAGAAGTATGGAAAAGTTGTTTGTGCGAGCTAATTTGTGATTCCTTGATTAGAAGTACTTACTTAATAACAGGCTGACAAAGGCTGCCAAGCCATGGCATTTGATGAAAAAGAGAGAATGTGCTAAGAAACAGGATATGATTATTCTGCATGCCAGCTTGCTGGGGACTATTAATGCACCATTCTCTGCAGAGTTTCAGCTCTGAGTGACAATTTACAGCATAAAATCAGTATTTGTTCAAGCAGAAATTATCTGGGTGTCTATATATACATACACACGCATCTATCACCTTTGAAAAGAGAGATCAGCTTTACTTGGTTACCACAGAACAACATAGTGGAAGTTTTCTGAATGGAGGCTCCCTATTTCTTCTACAGACTAATTAAAGCACTCTGTGCTTTAGGGGCATTGCCTCCAAATAATTAAGATGATCAATCATTATCTTTCCTGCTTTCTCTTCCACTGCTGCCTCATCTTGCTAGCAAGTATTAGACTATATATTCTTTAAGACTTGATGTTTAGCCGTTTCTGGTTTACGGCATAATGTGCACTTTGAGGATGAGAACTCTAAAGGCTTTGTAAGTCTAACTGTAAGAAAAAAAATTCTTTTGATTTTGTCGGTTATCAGCTGTGTGTAAAGCATCAGTGAAAGATGTTTTGCCATATTCTTCCCTACAGGTATAATATAAATGTGGAGTGTTTTCCTTCTCAGGCTCAGAGGCATGTGCCAAGTCTACTGGCTTTCCGCTGGCACACAAGCAATTTCCCACCTGGAAGGCATTAATATGGCACTGTACTGGTGCTCTGGAAGTCCAGTGTAAAGCCAGGCTCTATCACTGTGAGCACTGCTGTCTGCTCTTGTGGCTAAATGGCTTCTTGGCTTATATCTCCTCAAGGGTGTATCAGCAATAACCACAAAGGAATACTCACCAACAGTCTCACCTCTATAACAAATGCACTAGAGCAAGGGATAGCATTGCTGTATTTTCATATTTTATCATGCGTTTTCATTTATTTATTTGAGAGGGGGATTGTGTGTATGATTTCAAGGCATTTCTCCATGAATAAGTGATAAATCTGGAACTTGGAACTGCTGAACTTAATCAGTTGTTTACCTAGATGGAGCTTTATAAATCATACTTTTCTTTTAAACCTGACAGTCTTTGAAGTGTGCATAGATAAAAACTTTCCCAACAGACACCTTTTTATTTATCAGCTATGTATATAAGGAACCAAGAACAGGCTTACATTAAAATAAAAGTAACATGGAGAATTTCTAGAAATTCCAGAACTTTATTGGCCAAGATTTCCAAGAATTGCTTTTTTTATCTGGATGCAAAAGGGGAATGTCATCCAAAAGACCAGTACGTGGTCAGGCCATAACCTACTTTTCAATGGAGCACAAGATTATTTTTCTCTGGTACTGAAGGACCGTGTAAAGCTGTTGACTGAATGAAACAGATTTTGGGAACCCCCTCCTGAGTTGGTACACAGCTTTACTAACAACAGTACTGTTGGGCTAACAGCAGGCTTATTCAGAAATGAAACTGGGATGTTTTTTTAGGGGATAGTTTTTTGATTCCGTTTGTAGCACGGTGTCACCTACCAGGTTGTTCCATGCATCTCGATTATATGGGAAGCATAATAATAGTTTTCCATAATGCAAAAGTCTTTGAAGCTTTTGTGCAATGGCCAGCCATGTTGGTCGATTGGCAGAGATGATTTGATCCACACAACTTTGTGTTCCTGTTACAGATCATTAAGAAGTGGCTTAGATTTGTAGCTAATGCAATCAACCTGTTAGCAGACCAAGTGGTTGGCAAAATCATCTAATTGCTTTCAGCCTGATTCTGTGATATGGAGGTAGTTGGGAATGAGATGCATGGAGTAGCTGAAAGTAAATTTTTAAAATACGTGAACACGAAATTTGAATAGCAATTTATCTATTGCAAAATTCTGTAAGAATATGCCTACTTTGCAGTGCTTGCAAGCAGCTGCAACCAAAGTAATCAAAAGTTGTTTTGTCAGTAATTCCATGCTAATATGGTGCACTGTTGACTTCTCTAGGCACCCAGTGGGAAATGGCACAGTAAAGCATCCTTGTCTGATATATGCCCCTTCAAGATACTTGTCTAAATTATGTTGAATAATTCATGGTAAGATAATTAGTTAATTAGAGCTCCATTCCAGTGGAACTTGTGCTGTCTCTGAATTTGAGTTTCTATCTTCATCCTCTCACAGCACATCCTGAGAAAAAATTACAATACAAGTCTTATCTCTTGCATCTAAAATATTTCCCTACAGCACTTTTCTCTGTTTGCAAGAAACATTTTCATTATCTGCCCTATTTTTGTGTCTTGTTTTGTATCTCCTGCTGCATGTGTAACAAAAATTCTGCAGGTGAAATGCAGTGTAATGCATCCTAGCATGGCAGGATTAAGAATGTTGAGAGTGTAAGGGTAAACTACTGCAGGAATATAGGGATGTAAGCAGTATAAATTGATGCTGTCACTCTGGGCTATGGTACTTTACAGGCACCTAAATGGGACACTCAGCTAAAGCAGATTGCAATATCTGAAGTTGTACACTCTTACAGTTCCTTAATTTTAAGCAGATTTTAGCATTTACAGTTTTTTGCAGCACTCTGACATCCTGTTTAAAGTATTGCCATGTAAGCAGAGCTCAGCTTGGCTCCCTCTTTTCAGGGTCAGAGATGAAGCTTAGCAGATACCCATGAGCTTTGGAAGATTCCAAAAAAAGCACCATATTTATGGGTATGCACAGGATGAAATGAGCACATGTACTTTTCATACCTCAATTTTTCCTAGCTGTTCTTCATGCATGTACCAAGAGGGGTTTTTTGGCACTTTTGTTGGCTTTTTTTGTTTGTTTTGTTTTGTTTTCCTGGATTACTTTTTTCCTCCTTACATTTAGAAAATGAAACTTTCTCCTTCAAAATTTCAAAATACAGCAATTTTTTTTTTTTTTTTGGTAACTTCTACTCACTTCCTCTGAAGTTTTTTCTTCAGGAAAAACATTTTTCAAAATTAAAAGCAGAAATGTTGGAACCAAAAATTCTGGGGTCTACAAAATAGCTAAGCCTTTGTCTGTGCAGACATCCATGAGATTACATGATCACCAAGATCTAGCAGCCCTTTATGACAATCTTGATTCTTATCACACTTAGGTCTTTACACTGAGTTGTAAGGGTGAATAGCAAAAAGCAAAGATAATAAGCAGATTAGAATTATTTTTAAATAACACTTAGAGATATTTTCTTTCTACAGATTCAGAATCTGAAAAAGAAACAAAAATGTTTAAAATTGGCTCTCCCTGATTTGGAAGTGCATGTGGTAAGAATTAAGTACACATGCCCACTGTATTGAATTAGTATAGAAAGAAGGGGGAGATCATTGCATAATGATGGGAAGGGTCATTTTGCATGCTCAGTTTTGATGTCCATGAGTTAATATTATCTCTTGAAATTGCATCCCTGTCATGCCCCATTTTGTGCTGTTGGACACTTTCCAGCTGGAGGTTGGCAAATCTTGGCTGACACAACAGAGAGAAGATTCTTTTGGTGCCCCTCTGGCTGATTTGTTCCACTGCAAAAATAAGGAAGGCTGTTTGTCCTTACAGAGAGACAATCCATTCAATTTGTCAGTACCACTGAAGGGTAACAACTAAAGTCAAGGTCTTGCATCACAAATGTCTGGGAAGCCATCATGTGGTCATACACAGATCCTTTACAGAGTCACTGGGCTGTGGTGTCTGTGAGTGCTTCTCTCCTTAGGTAAAGTGAAAAGGTGTGTCCTAAACAATTAGTGAGTGAAGGCTGCCCAGGGTCTGAATGGAGTAGATCCAGCTTGCTCACCTGGTCACCACACCTGGGATACAGGGCGGAAGTCAGTGACCGACAGCAAGATCAACTGCTCCTGTATTCTCTGTCAGTGATGCCTTGCTTTGCTACTGACTTCAAACACAATTTTCTTTGATAAATGATAAAACCCTGTAGGAAAAAAAAAAAGAAAAATACAGTGTTGAGAAAGCTGTCTTTTTGCTCTTCTAGGTTACCAACTCCCTCAGTACCCAGCTAGGAGGCAGTGTGCTTTAGACAGTAGGTGATCAGTCATGGGCAGAGGGCAGAGTCTTGGCATTCAAGGCAGCGGTAGAAAAAAGGTTCCTCTGTAGAGGGGATAGGAGAGCAAGGGGTGGAACTTTCATCAGTTCATCAGGCCATGCCAAGTCTCAAACTAAGAATGGTTCTAGAAAACAGCAGAAATGAGAAATGTCACATAGATTATGTGTAAGATGTGCAGGATCCACACTCCTTTTCTGGGCCTGTCTGTTGCTCACCATAACTTGCCACAGCATGGGAAGAAGACAAGGAATTTGTTTACAACTAATTGTTGTTTTGGAAGTTCTTGTTAAGAACTTTTTTTTAGTGTTATTGCCTTTAGCAGGTGGGGATAATAATAGGAGAATGTGCTATCAGAAGAGCAACTTTCCTTGATAGTCCTTACGTCTTTTTACAGGGTTGCATCATTGATCAAAAAAAATAAGGTAACTATGGAAACACAGAAACACCTCTCAGTGTTTTCTTCACTATGTTTATTTTTAACACTATTGAATCTTATGAATGGTTCTTCACATGTTGAAAAAGATTTTTCTGAATGTCCTTTCTTAGCGTGTAAAAGATACAAATAGGATTTGACATAAACCTTCCATGATTTAGAATATAGGTTATATAAGGAACACAAGATATTTCTAATGCATGAAATTTTTCCCAAACTTTGTGAAAATCCAATCTTTGTTGAACTTTTCAGAATGAATCAGTGGTTGAATCAGTGAAATGAGGAAAAGATGGTTGTGGACTTCAGTGCAAGAAACACTCTGAGTTTAGGGGTTTTGAGTCCCTGAGCATGTTATTGCACTCCTATATAGACAATCATAATTTTTACAAGTGTCAGCAACTGAAGTTTGTAAGAACTGCTTGATTTCTATACCTTGGGAATTATAGTTGCATACTTAGATTCCTAAATGGTGTTTTAGAAGGTGAATATTATAAGTCAATCTTTAATGTCTTTGTCAACTGCTTTATCTAAAATCTAAACACATCCTATGAGAAAAATTGTCCATCTTTTTATTGGGCTGCGTAAATTCATGCTGTTGGGGAAAAGCAAAGATGCTATCAAAATGCCATCGTTGTGAGGTTTGATATTAGCAGAGGCACATAAATAGTGATCAATGCCGTCAGTAAAAGTGAAGACGTAATCTTTAAAAAGGCAAACATTTTCTCTGTCACTTAAAGAAATGAAATTGTACTCCCTCACTTTACCTCTCCTCCTCGCCTTTCTTCCCTACCCTTCCAAATTTTCCCAACAGTGAACCTACATGTAATTTGAATCCAGCAGAATTTTTTAAGCTAAACTTGACAGAATGGGGACACACATTTAGAAGGAAAAAATAAGAAGCCACACACCATTCTTTATATTTCCCCTCTAAAAACATTGCTATTTTAAATGAAAGTAGTTGATACTTTGCATATTCATATGCCCTGAATATGAATTGTTGTCACAATCATCTTTCTCTAGAGCACATCCATTGCAGATCTCAGACCCTCATGTCAGTTGCATGCAAAGTAGAATCTAGTGCAATCTCTGACAGTCTCCTGATTTCTGCTGTACAATTATTATTTTTTAGAGAAACATTTTCCTTTTGCAGACTTGCCACCAGCTTGCCATGCTTCTTTGTTTTGAACGTGAAATTACTCCTGTAACTTTTGTAGATTGTGCCTTTCAGGTTCCACAGAAGAATATATCCAATATCCTAAGTCAAACACCTTTGATTGTTACCAAATTAATGTGCTTTGTTCATGATACAATATTCATAAATTCTTATCAATTGTTAAAACAGTAGATGAGCTAAGAACTATATTCAAATAATTTACTGTTACAAAAGAAACCCTGGAAATAGAACTAGGAACGCTGTTTGCGTATGAGTACGTGTCTTATCCCTCTATCAGAGCTCTGAAACCATGGTGAACAATTAGCTCAGTGCCATTCAGCAGCACTCCTGCCCAAGAGGACCCTTAAGGCCTTGCTGTAGTCATCGTCATCATCCACATTTTCCTTTGCCAGTCAACCTTTTCTCATCGCTACAAAAGTTTTGAAGAGTTAATATAAGATTTCTGTAAGACAAACTTTTGCTGGAGAAGATAAAATAATGAATAATGTTTTAAGATAATCTGTTGTACCAGTTTAGGAAAGCAACTTTATTTATTGGCTTTGCCTTAATGTCTTTCTGAACAGGGACCTAAATTACAAATCATTTAACTTCTCTGAAGGGAGTAATATTGAATTTCAAGTTCTTAAAAAAAAAAAAAAAAAGCTTATGAACAGTAGTTTGCAGGTGTGCTTTTTTTGTACTGGGATAGAATTAATTTTCTTCACAGGAGCTGGGATGTAGTTACTGCCTTTTCTGCTTCAACCCACCCTACAAGCAAGCAGGCTGCAGGAGCAGAAGATGTTGGGAGGTGACCCAACTAGGAGAGCTGACCCCGACTGACCAAAGGGATGTTCCATACCTTAAGGAGCTATTCTCAACGTATATAAAGCCATATATAAAGTTGGCTGTGAGCCACAGCTCAGGAACTGGCTGGGAGTCAGTCAAATGGAGGTCGGCAATTGTTTTTCATTTACATAATTTGCCTTTCCAAGGTTTTATTTTCCTTTTCATTGCAGCTTTTTTCAATTATTGAACTTTTCAACCCACAAGGCTTCTGAGTCTTGCCCTTTTAATTCTCTTTTCCCCTGTCCTGAGGGAGAGTGAGAGGCTGTGCGCTATGCATAAGTTGTCAGCTGGGGTTAAATCAGACAGCAGAAAAAAAATCAGCTTTTTTTTTAAAAAAAGGTTATTTAGTGATTACATTTGAATTATGGAGCATCTATTGGCTTAAGCAATCAATATTTTACACAAAAAAGCAAGTTTTTCTTCCCAGATTGGAGTACTAAATATTTCTCCACTTTATCCAATATCACTCTTCTCTTTACCAGAACATTTCAAATACAGAACATTAAACACCATGCTACCAATGAATAGAAACCTTTTGCTTTAACAGTGAATATAAGCATACACAAAGAGAGATAGATACACAGCTTCTCCTAACCACATAAAATGAAGCCTAACCTAATTAATAATTTGTCTTTTCCCACTACAGTAGTTGTGAGTGACATTTTTAAGTAATAGTGCTAAAACATGCTAAATGCTAAGTCTTCTCTGCCAAAGACAGTTGAAGATTTTTGAGATGCAGTTTTCTTTGGCTTTCACATTATCTTAGGAGACGTCCATTTTTTTAAGCTCTTTTAAGAGCACCTTTAGGCGAGATGGAAATTAAGTCACTGTGGTAACTCTTGGAGATGACAGAAATTAATTAAAATATCATCTGGCATTGTCATGGCAAAGGTTCTGCAGAGCCTTTAATATCTTTGACAAAGGGCTGCAATACCAAATTATTGATATTCTTTGAATGTTTTGTCTCAGTGTCTCCATCTGAAGCTGCTCTATTTGTGTGAACCCACAATGTGATCATGACTTCCACATCCATGTGATTGTACTGATTATTACTACAACTGGTTTGGGGGAATAATCTACTTCTTAGCCCGTTAATTATTTAAAAAATAGCAGCTCTATTCTTCTAATAATGTTTTAGGAATTACCTTTGAAGGATTACTACTGGTTATGTGATTATAACCTTCACCTGTGATGTGCTGAAACTTGCATACCTATGTGGAGCCCTAAGACTTTCCTTCCCTGATCTTGACCAGAATGTTTTCCCTGAAGAAAAAAACCCTTTTTCTAAGGAGGAGTGTCATTGAATCGACTACATTTTGGCAAATATTTTTTCATAGTCAGTCAGGAAATAGTATAAAAAATATCTGACAGACCCTGGTCTCAAGGTAAATAAAATTTATTTCTCTGTATTGATTTTAATACTTTTTTCTTTTGAATATCATTTATTTATTAATTTGTGACTTACCCTTGATATCTCTCAAGATGATCTCTCTTAACTCTGATTTGAAATGAGGAAAAAAGAAAAAAACCCTTTATATACTGAGGAAGAATGAGAGGCAGTTTTACATGGGAATGTCTGAAATTAGTTTTCTTGATGAGTTTGTGTGTCTAACTACAGCTTTGTGGGTAAGGAAAAAATTGAAATAAATCTATATCTAATTATATTCTATGTGTATGTTCCATTTAATTACTAGTGAGAAAAACTTAATTTATGAGCAAACGAGGAGCAGAATGTAGATGAGGAACATGGTATTTTTTGTCTGGTGGCACCAGTATATCATATTGATATGTTAATTTGACATATTGTGGTGAATTTTACTGAAGCATGATCAATTTCTCTGTGTAACTAGCAGTGCAGAGAAGTGGAAGAGAAATAATAATTAATGTGCTGTCTTCTAGCAAATTTTTTTCTTTCTCTTTTGTAAAGAGCATAAACGGGTATAGCAACTTCACAAGTAGAATAAACAATAGTATGAAGTCAATGTATATCACTTTGTTGGTCCATTTATTTTGTTGAAACAGACCATTGCAGACCAGGCTTGTCCCAGACCTTGCTTTTTCCTGTGTAGGTTTCCATTAAATTCTCTAGCTGCCATCATTATCTCCTATTAACACCCAGTGTCTGCTTTGTAGTTTCCTGAGAAATGCTAAGTGGTCTTTAAGGAAGACAGAAAGCTTTAAAAAAGAGGTGATTCAAGGTATTGGATCTCCATTTTTGTGAAGGCTCTGAGAAACAGCAGGGAGCACAGCATATTGCCAGATTATCCCCTGCTAATTAATGGAGAAGGTAGAAGAAATCTTGCAGGAAAGGCTGGGGACCTGTTGTCACTGTGTCACTTGGCAGGGTGCTGCATTGTTTACTCATGCAGAAAGCTGACAGGGCTATCAGTTTGCACCAGAGCTCTGCATTCTTCTGAAAACAGCCTTTGCACAAAAGTCAACACATACTGGTTTGTTTGGTTTCGTTTTCTTTTTGTTTCATCAGTGACCCCAGCTTTGAAGGAGGCTCAGAAGTCTTGCAGGTATATCAGATGCAAATATCAAAACTCTTAATAATTAACTCCTGTTTCCAGGGAGAGAGCTGGCCCTTAAACAGGTATGAAAGCAAATTTTTACCCAAGGATGTTCAGGGTTCTTCTGAGAGGCTTTTTAGTGGATGGGACGAAGGACAAATTTGTTTTGAGACCCTACTTCAGTGTAATGTATTAGTAGATAGCACTGAAATATTTAATCAAATGTTGACTTGTTATTTTGTTAAAAATGGAAAAAAAAATTAACTCCTAGAATATGACTAATAAAAGTCTTTAAATGCATGCTCAAGAGACATCTGAAGGAAAGTGACACTTCTGTCTCTGTGTTAGGCCTCAATTCATTCTAAAAAATACACTTTTTTTATGGTTTCAGAAAATTTAGAAATTAACTGCACGATTTCAAGAGGAAATTTTGTTCTTAAGAAAATTATGGTGGGATTAAAGTGTGAGGCCAAGCTGAGCTTATAATCATTCACACGTGTTTTGCTTTGGAATATAAGCCTTAGAGTGCAGGATTTTTTTTCATTTTAGTAATTGTTCTTACTGGTCAGCAGCACTAACTGGAAACCAGCATAGTGAACATCTGAGAACTACTGCAAAAATATATGGGTGTTAGCAAAATACTTTGAGAAGCTTTCATGGGAAGTGCACTAGAACAAGTAGAAAATGGTGACCTTACTGATACTGTTCATTTTAGCTGTTTGTTGTTAATTGGTAATGTTTTGGAGATACTCCTAAAATATTTCTTCAGGGGTATTTTGACAGGCACTACAGGAGATTTGTGTTACACGATTCTGAATTTTTTTGTTATAATTCAGAGTGTCTTGCTAAGATAATGAAATCTTAATTATGCCTAATTCTTCTTTTCTCATTTTTAATTTCTCTCATGCAGTTCACCTTTTTTTTACCAAAACTCTAGCAAAAGAAATTAGCTTATAACTGCATAATTTAATTTTTATTTCTGATACCCAACTGCTTATCTTGTTGAGCTTTATTAAGCACGTTTTAAATCAACGTGTTTAATTATCACAGTGATCTTTAAAAATCAATCTAAATAGCCTTAATTTCCCAGTTTCTTGGAGGATCTTAATCTCAGCCTTCCATGGAAAGAGTTTGCATTAAATTTTTGGTAGCCTTTTCCCTTACGTAATGATCTAAAGTAAAACAACTGGCTGATTCCCTAAGGACACTTGAACAGAAAGTAAAACCCACAGAGGTTTGCAAAGGCTGAATTAGCCCTTTAAGCAGTAGGCTCCTACATTTCTGGTGCCATTTTTTTTTTCCTTGGGTAGGGCATCCCCCTCCAGCCAGCATGATCTCATCCCGGGCAGATATTTGCTGCTGCAGATTCCAGCAGAAGAGAGCTGCTGTGGATAGAGGTAGGGATAGTGAAGATATTTCCTCTGGCTTAGTATTTTCCCCATGTAATATAATGTATCTTAAGGAAATTTTTAAAATAATAAACCTGTCTGTTCTGCTTGATAAAAATACTTCTATAAATGCTTCTTCGTTCTGTTTTTTCTCATGTTGTTAATGTTTCTGGGAAGATATGTTATTGAATATATGGGTGGGTGGGTGGAAATATGCCTTCCACATAATGAATGGCATGTCTAAATATACACCTTTTGAGCAGTATTTCTAAACTTGAGCCCATCTGTTTTTCTAACCAGTTATGCAATCAGATCAGGAAATACTGAGTAGGTTGAGGTGACAATGACAGAAGAAAACCATTGTAACTTTACCTTGATCTCGTGTCTGAAAAAGCATTCTCCAGCTTGAAAAAGAAAGTAGGAAAGCTTTAAACAAAAATAAAATTACAATATTTTAATCACATGGTTTGCCCAGTAGATTAAGTACATCTACTATTGCAATAAAAATCTGATTAGTATTCTTAGAGATAATGGTATTTGAAGTCCCAGCTGGAAGTGAGGCTTTAGACCTCAATTGATGTGATGGTCAGGGGAAGGGAAAAGGTGTATGGAGAATGTTATACACACAAATTGAGTGAAATTGTGAGCTATCTAAAGGAAACAGTTATTGCACCTGTCTTGGGGGATGCTATGACTAGAGTGCCTGCATGGCACATTAAAGGTCATTCACTACTCACTCACTACATATTTTTTGTTCTTAGTTAAATAGAAATAATAAAGAAGGCAATTACTATGGAAAAAATGAGATTTTTCAGGATAAAAATAACCATATCTTATATACAGAACGGATGTTGAAAAGTAAGAGAATAATACCTTGGTTGAGTGATTTGTGCCAGCTCAGGTTGCTTAGAGGTTCAGTGACAATCTAGGCTTTTAGATGCTTTTAATTTCTCATATCCTGAAAACCTAAATGCTTTTCTTGGTTTGAGAAAATCTGTATAAAAATAAAATATTTGTTTTCAACTCTAAAATAAAATTTAAGAACATGTTTCAATTTTCAGAACATCATTGTAACTTGCAGAAGAGTTTTAAATAATTTGAAAGGCAGTGACATTCTTACGCCTTTTTTTTTTTTTTTAAACATATGCATATTATGGGTATATTTCCCCTACAGCATGTGCTGGGGTGCAAATATATATCAAAATGTGTTGTGGTAATTGTAGGCTGACTTCATCTTCTAATTTTGTTCCTCCTTAAGTGTCTCTTTGGCCTTTTTGACAATGTTTTGCAGTGTTGTGTGTTATAATTGAAGCCAGAGCATTCTTTTTGTGTCTGAGTGTCAGGTATTTTTGCAGCAAATGATCTTGTCAGTTAATACTAAAAAATACAATGTTGAGATGACTGAGTGTATTCTAGTTTAGACTGGATCCCATAAATATGGGAAGCTAGTTGTGAAGCTAAGTTAAGAGCAAAATAAGTACTTGAAACTCTTCATTTTGAAGTTCCATCTCAGAAAGTGTAGTCCAGATCTGCCAGTGTCAGATGCCCTCTCTAACGTGTTTCAGTGCTGTAATAGTGCCATGCTAGGTCAGCGCTCCCACAGCTCAGTGCTTGTGTACCTATGTCTTAAAGTTGGGCACAAATCCTCTTTCTGATCCATTTGGAGCAGCAGGATTTCCTTAGTTTTGATTGAGACAGAAGGCAGTTAATTTAGAAACCCTTTGTGACAGCTTTTGTTTCTGTTAAAAGAAGAAACACTACAGGGCTGTGTGACTAGAGCTGTGTACCCACAGAATGGGAGAGTTAAACAGAGAATTGGATGAAATTTGGAAAATGACAATTTCACACAATGTTCCTGGATACAGAGAAGGAATTTGATTTCTTTTTACAAGGTAAACCCTCTTTCTGCTCTGATGGAGAAGAATTATTGTTATGGGCTTTTTTCCCACTATTCTCTCCATGAAGATTTCAAAAAGTTTTTCAAGGATTCATTTGCATCTATGAGAACTGTACAATTTGTGGGTTTTGATTTGGATTTTTCCTGGTTTTATAGAGAGGGTATAGTATTAGCAATGCTTTGTAATGACAGTAGGAGAATAGCCAATCTGGGAATTGGCTCTAAAAACAACAAAAAATAAAACCTGCCCTCTTAATTCTGTTCCTGTGTGATAGCAAAGTCTGTGAAATGTGATGATTCAGTATTCTGTATTGTTGAGATGGGCAGTACAATGGAGTTGGGTGTGCAGTACTCTGACATTTACTGCATAGGATAGAATTCTCTGTTTCCTGGACTGTATACAGGTTCATTTGTTTGTTTTGCTGTATTTAAAGTTGAGCAAAAGAGACATTTTATCTAGTTTTCCCCCTGCCGTTCTCTAGTTTATCTGTATAGCATTTACAAATTATATTACTTATTTGGCATAATGGTTTAAAAACCATTATATGTTCTCTTTCTCTTTTCTAACTTGTGTGTCTGCACAATAGGATGTATCCTTAGGTAGGGCAAGTGCTCCAGTAATTTTTGGTTGTTGTGATTCAACCTGGGAGGCAGCTGAACACCACACAGCCACTTGCTTGCTGCCTCTGCCCAGCCTGGTCCGTCCCCCCCAGTCCTGTAGTGGGACAGGAGAGAGAATCAGGGGGAAAAAAAAAGGTAAAATTCATGGGTTGAGAACAATTTAATAGGTCAGAAAACTAAGAGGAAATAATAATAATGCTGATGATAATAAGAATGCTGATGATGAGCAAGATAAAAGAATTAGAATATAGAAAGCAAGTGATACACAAGGCAATTGCTTGCCAGAAAGCTCCTGAGCAGCAGCCCTGAGCCAGCTTTCCCCTTAGTGTATATGCTGAGCATGGTGCCATATTGTATGGAATATTCCTTTGGTCAGTGAGTGTCAGCTGTGCTGACTGTTCCCCTCCTAGCTTCTTGCACCCCCTCAGCCTCCTCACTGGTGGGGTGAGGAGCAGAAAAGGCTTTGAATCTGTGTAAACACTGCTTAGCAACAATTCAAACATTATTGTTAAATTGAATGAATTAGTAACAATTAAAGCATCCAACATTATTCTCACCATAAATCAAAAGTACAGCACTGTGCCAGCTACTAGGAAGAAAATTAACTCTATCCCAGCTGAAACCAAGTCACTGATTATGGCTCTCTAGGATTTTGCCAGAATTCCTTCTAGCACAAAGAAGCAAAAAGTACATGCAGCCTTTTAAAATGTTTTGAAGGATTACTTTAAAGCACGTGCAAGTTTAGTAACCCTTGCTTTAATCTTTTACATTTTGATTTACATGTGTCAACATCCAGAGGTGCTGTTCTGGACAGCTATTGTCCTCCCTGACTGTTTTGTGAGCCTCACCGTACACTTCTTGAGCAGAATTTAGCATAAATTCTGGCAGGTTTCTCCATTTTGTTAAGGTGAGCAGACGTATTTTGCATTGTCATACTGTATTTTCTGACATGTATTCAGCAGAATAGATAACTGTCCGGATTTCTTGTTGCATATAAGGCCACGACTGACTCAACAACCAGCCTTGCTCCTGTATCTTACCCTTGATTACTAACACACGTAGCTACTTGATTTTCTGAAGATATATTCTCTCTGTTCAAGCAGGAAAGGAAGAGGCAGCTGATACTCCTTTTTAAAGCTAATTCTCTGGGGAATCTCCAAAGTTTCTGTTTTCCATGAAGCCTTAATAATGACACCAACAAATCACAAAATTGTATTAAAACTAATTGGCTTACAAGCTTTGACCATCAGGACTTCAGAGTGTTTTGTCTCTGGATGGCCTTGTTTGAGTTAATGTATACCTAGTTTTGTTATAGTTCAGTTATGGTCCTGTTTTGGGGTGAGACCTGACTGTGCATAAGCCTTCCCACTCCATAGTCTCCACCCTCCTGAGGGCTGGAAGGAAACCTAGGTGCAACCTAGGAGCCAGGAAAATTATTGATTACCTTCTGCTGTAAAGTGTCTCATCTTCAGTGTGAATGGAGCTGAAGACTACCCTGGCTGTGGATTTAGGAATGTCTTTTTTTTTTTTTTTTCCCCTCCATTTTTCTTAACAAACACAACAATCAAAAAACAAAAGACTCACCCTGACAAAAGTTGGAATCTTTTTGATTTGATTTTGGGGGCTGTTTAAATCATCAGGAGAAGCTAACAGAGTTGCGTGTCCTTGTAAAAAGCAGTTTTCCACAGAATTACGTGTGAAATCATGTTGCTCTGAGCACAGTATGAATTGATAAAGATAGAAACTTCAAGCTGTTAGTAAAGAGAATTTCAGCCAGTGCTCAGTGTAAAACATATTTCTGGGATTATCTGTGTTAAGTTAATAAGGAAACAATCACGTTTGAGCCCCTGATTCTTTCTGTTGTGTCTGTTTCCATGGTGTTCTTTGCTGCTTTCTATCCTCTTTTGTCTTGAGACACACACACATCCTCAAGATATGGGAGGGAGGGAAACAAAAAGAGAAAGCATTGGCAGTCCCTGCTTTACCTCTGTAGGTCTTGCATACCCTTTTATTTTGGCTGATAAGGCATTTGCTTGAACCGTAACCCCCTGGGGAGTCAGGACGGTAGAGAGAGATACCTGAGGCTTTGCTGTACCCTGACAGGCTGTGATGGCAGGCATGTTAAGTATTAACCATACTGCGTGTGGCAATTAGAAAAGGAGACAGGTAAAGAACAGAAAATTCAGTGTTAAGGTGTATGGAACAAGAATATCAGTCACAAAATTATTTGCACCTCCCTGCACTGATGCTTCATGCACATCTCTGGAATATATTTAGCATTATTCTCATCATCATAATTAGTTAGGGATAATGAGTTAAATAGCCTACAAAATACTGGACAGCATTTCTGTAATGGGGCTAGTTTTGGACAGAAATCCTAATTTTTGGCTTCATAATTTCATATCTGTAAATCCTATCTCAAATTTACATGGCTCTTTTTAATTTTGGAGCTAATATCAGCAGTTAAGGGCACTTCCCATTCCTACTTGATTCTCCTGAATCTACAGACAAAACTTTGTTGCTTCCTCCTGCTCCTTGTTGCAAGACCCTTGAAAAGAATGGGGTGTTACCTGATTCTATCCCTATATACAACAGAAAATAATAATGAAAGCAAATGTTGCATTGTGAATTACAGAGAAAATTTGAATTCAACATCTCTTTCTAAACGTGTAGAAAAGTGAAATATTCCTACTTATATTAGTGAAGACAGGGTTTGGGTTTTTTCTCTGTTTTGAGGTTTTTGGGGGCTCATGTTTTTTTGTTGTTGTTTACTGACATAATGTGGCATAAATATAATTTTTTCCTAGAAACTGAGTTACTAGTAGAGGAAAAAAAGATTCAAGAAACACTATCTGTATCCCTTTTAGTGCTCTTGATATACAAAATCTTATTTCCTTGGAAACCTGTATTTTCACAGACAGAAGCGTTTCATGGGTTTTGGCTAGGTTTCTGTAAAGAAAGTTTGTTGGGGTTTGGGTGGTTTTGTTTGAGTTTTTTTGATCCAAGGTGAATTGTGAAGGAAAGCCGGCATTCCCCTCCTTATTAAGCATTTCTGGAAACATTGTGTATGCACCCATCTTACTTGCCGGTGAACATGTAAGAATCAGGCTATGTTCCAGCATGAAATAATCTATTAAAAAAAAAAAGTCAGTAATAGATGAAGTCAGAGGCTTGCATGGGGGAATGGTTCTAATGTTTGTGAGCCTTTTTTTACTTTGAGTATAACACCTGTCTGTACTCACACACTCTTCCAAGGCTGGCACAATTTTGAGAAACTTTATAGCAGATTCTTGCCCTTGTTTTTTTCCTCTGGAAATTGGAGCAAGAGAAACGCCTTCCTGACAATCTGTTTGTTTGTTTCAAAATGGCCTCACAACGAGCCAATTTTGTCTTCCTTTCCAGAAGATGAGAAGACCTTCTTTAAACTTAAAATTTAAATTTAAAATTGGACCAAACATTTAAAATTTAAATCCTTTCATCTAGTATGTTTTAGCTCCTAAATACCTAATATACGTGCAGAAGTACAAAGTCTATAGGAATATATTACAGGCATATCTTTCCTCAGTCGTATAATGGATGTGGGCTGTTGTCTTGGTTTTGGAGACAAAAATTCAGGAGGAAACACTCCGGAAGGAGTGTCTCCTCCGAAGGGAAAAGGGCCTCCCCTTTCCCTCCACCAATAGGACAAGTGGGTCACAGCAAGTAAAAGTGGGGAAAAAGACACCGAAGTGTTTATTAACACACTAACAAACCAGGGTAGAACAGGTAGAACCCCTCAAAATACAACAAATTCCTGGAGAGGGAACAGACACGTGGGCTTGGACCAGCGAGGCCACCCCACGGGCCTGCCGGAACGGTGAGGAGGGAAGGGAAGCAGCAAGGCAAGGGGAAGGGAAGGGAAAAAAGAGCAAGAAAAAAACCAACAACCTTTTCCAGCTAGCCAGAACACAAAGGAACCCCAGAAAAGCAGCGCAGCACTCCCGGAGCACTCCCTCCCGAGCCCGGCCCAGACCTTGGAGCCCTTGGGCTGA
>NW_008236784.1:52503-77208 GCF_000691975.1 Corvus brachyrhynchos
CCAGCATCCTTGGGCATTGAACGGACGGTTGAGGAATAAAGCGGCTTCATAACGTCACCCCAGGACAGCTGTTCAAAGATTGGTAAATGGATTGTCATAACAATTACACGTGTGGTTGAAATTCTATGAATAGTGAGTTCTGAAGTGGCCTGTTACGTAACTTACACAGAAAATCTAGACTTCTGATGGTATGAAATTCTATGTAGTTTTTTGCAGCTATGGTGATTTAAATGTTATTTTTCAATGTAACATACTCAGGATAAAAACTAACATATTCCCCCGATACGTGTCTTGAACCTAATTTAAAACTGTTTCAGAAATGATGATAAAATGAGTGCATTGGTTCATAAGAACTTTGAACACCACTAAAAAATGAAGAGATTTTCAGATTTTAAAAAATACTCTTATTTAAAGACGATTTCGAACTGTCAGATTCAGAATGGTTTTTTTTTTTTCCTGCTGGATGAATATTGTGGGGGTTTTCAATAGCATGGAAGATAGAATTTGGATAAAAAAGTGGTATCAAATTTATATACTTTTTTTTTTTTTAAGGGAGCAGAATTTAATGCATAAGATTAAATAACTTCTGTAAGAAAATAATGACAACAGCACTAGAATAATCATGACTGAGTAGCAAGAACACCTACCACCCTGCTGCTATGTGAAGACTGACATTTTGTTGTTACTGGTTTTTATTTTTTGTTTGTTTGTTTTTTTTTTTTTGCTTTTCCTGGAGTCTGCTCCTGTAACTCTTGATATGAAAGGGAACTATCTAGTGGCAGTGCTGGCCTATTACTTTATTATTATGAGTAGTTCACAGGAGGAAGAAGAAATTAATGCACTAGTCTCTTCTTTCTTCAAGTTGTTGTTCCCCAACACATTTTTACTAGAAAAAATATGTTTCTAAACTTTGGTTTTCAGTGCAGACTCCTTTTCCCACTCTTTCGACTACATGCCAGTATGTTACTAAAAAACAAAATGCAATTTGGAGAAACTGTGTTCATGCACTTTTTAAAAGGTTCAGTATTAAGTCTTTGAACTGCTTTAATTCCTGCCAGCACAGAGTATATGAGTTTCTTTATTAAAACCATCCTTTTTTTCTTTCCCAGCAGCTACACTTGCATTCTTAATAGTTGTAAATTCATTTCACCACAATTTTCAGGGTTTGTAGTGTTTTACCATTAGTAGTACCTTTCAACACTGAATAATGTTAAAAAGGAGAAAAAAAAAACCTCCCTAGAACCAAAACTCAACCAAACAAAAAACACACCCAAAAGCTCCAAACAAAAATGTATTTATAGATTAATAAGCCAATCTATGGAGGAAATGGTTGGCTTCCTATTGCTTGAAAAGCATATTAAAAGCCTAATAAATGTAGAGGTTTGGTGGTTGTCTACTTCTGGAGCTTTGCCAAGAGAATTTCAGGTTGATGTTGTTGCTATCTGTCTGAATTCTCTCTCAGCTACAGTCAAATGTTACTAACAAAATTCAGTGATTTTGGACTTCAGAAGCAACTGCTTTTTGTAGTTAACTAGACAAAATGATTCATCCTATTAGCTATTTTGCTGAAACAGAAAGGAATATAAACTGTTTTACTTCTCAAGGAATTAATAAACACTTCATTGCCACATGTTTTTGAATGACTAATTAGTATGCTATAGTGAACTGTAATTATTATTGCATAAGAGACTATTATTTTCTTATTGGATAATAAGGGCTATTTAAGGCTCTCTGACTCCAAAAACTAAAGACAGTTTCCTATGTGTAGTCCATTAAAACATGTGGACCATGTACAATGTAGACTAAATCTATATTGGCTTTCTTACATGTGCTTGGATCTTGATGTACACAAGGGTACTGGCTAATGCTGAAGGGGTGGTCTTGGGGAGCCCAGTCTCACACAGATTTCTCATGTTTGAGCATTTAGTGGGGTTGTGGACTAAGCCACTGCCACCCCCTTTTTATAGTAGGAACTGTCAAAGAAATATTTTAGGATTTTAAGAATTTTGAAGAAAAATGGCAAATATCTTTATTCCTGTGAACCATTGAATATGAAATTCAAACTCTAAAACAAATCAACAAAATGAGAGCATGTTACAAAAAGCTAGCTGGGTTGGTTGAACACAGGAAACAAATTTATGTTTGCTGGACTTGAGTAGACCATTACATATGCATTCAAAATTTGTAAACAGTAACCAGAGAGACAAAGTACTAAAACTAGCTGCTCCTAGGGTGATACAGGGCTACATTAGATGAGTTGCATTCTAATAATTAAAACTAATGGGTTGCAGAATTGCCACAAAATAAGGTCTAATCCAGTTGGTTGTAATGTAAAATGACAAAGCAGTACAGCAATAAGTAGTCACTCTCTGACGTAACAAACAAACATGAAGGGCTAAGTCCATAAAGTTGCTTAGTTTGGTGTTGCTCCTATCAGTAGATACTCTAGAATGTCCTCTGGAGATTCTTTAAATCCCACAGATTTGACTGAAGATGCAGTTCTGCTGTGCCGGAGGCTGACTCCTTAATGCACCCAGCATGAGTAATGCTACATATTCTGTACGTGCAAGCTACGTATTCTTGTAGCCTTCAGGGAAAGCAATTTCCGTAGGCAGATTTTTAGACACAAACACAAGCTGTGTCTTGCAAAAGTATCAGCGCTCGCTTCCTGGAAGCTTCCTTTAAACAAATGTTCTTGGCTTGACTAAAACCAGGTTTAAATTCCTCCTTCTGCTCAACTGATACGAGAATTATTGCGATGTTGGTCTGTAGCAGCCTATGGAAAATATTGTAATTATACCCATGTTTCTTGACAAGTGGCAAAGATTAGATTTCTTCATATTGGGAAAATGTGAAGGAATTTCCCTATACTTGTGATGAATATCCAAAATACTGTAAAGTTTTAGTCTATTTTTTGGGGTGTTGTTTTTTTAATGTATTTCATCAAGCTTTTGAAAATTAATTGTTCGAACTCTAGAACAAGAGTTAGAGCTTTGACTTTTCTCTCCCCTTTTACCAGTTAGATCATGGTTTGGCAGATAAACCTTCTTCTGTGTTGAACACATCAGAAACAATTAACATGAGGTTGAGATTACAAGAATTTTGGTCCAGCACCCAAAGACATGTTACATTTGTTTAAATGTTGTATAGTTTGATCCTTCTCCACTGAGAATAAAATATTATCCATACTGTAAGCTTTGGATTCTGTTTTTGCCACAGAATTTGTGTTTCAGCTTTGACTTGAAGTGTAAATAGTGCAGATGATTTTTAAAGAGCAATATAAAATACCAGTCTATCTCAGGACTTTGGCTATGAACGAAAGACTTCTGGTAAATGATGGTGAAGTCTGAGGAAAGAGAAATTTCAATATTGTAGTATTACTTATATAATCTTGCTACATCGTATGAGTAGCACAGCTGGGAGAAGGCACAGCTGTAATGATATACAGAAAAATTTCACAGTTTATACTAATCTTGCTCTAAAAAGATGCCTTCTTTACCTGTTTTTCTGAACACCTCATGTGCTTTTTACATGTAGCTGTCAGTCTTTTTCAGTGAGGGCATGCTGTATATATTTGATTGTGACAAATACACCTACCTACTTCCTCCAGAGCTCCCAGATGGGCAGTCCATAGTAACTGTTGGTCATTGCTCCAAAACCGAATCACTTCTTAGTAGCTATTACTGTAATGCATAACCAGTGCAGCAGTAGTTCTGAGAGGTTCTGATCTTGGTCATGGCCCTGTTGTTTAAATATTTTCTCTCCCCTGAATAAATTCGTATTCAGAGAGGGGAGTCAGCAAAAAATGGTACACAAGAAACTGGAAGATATCTCCATTTTTAAGAGAATTTTTAGCATCTTGAGATGCACTGTTGATTGTAGATCTATGTTGCCAACAGATCAGTTTCCTAAAAACAAGGTTATATTTTAAGATGCTTAGGACTGACATGTTTTGCTAGAAATTGCTGGGTGTCAGCTTCAATTGCTTAAAGCATTTGGTTCCCATAATAAACACAGAAACACTGTATTTAGTAGAGGGTAATTCTGCAGAAACTGAAGTGTGTCACTGATACTGATTGAAATGCGTCTTAGGATGAGGTGAATTTAAATATTTTCATTGCTCAGTATGGTGCATTTTTTTTTTTCCTTTATGTGTATGTAAATATGTGCGTGTGTGTATATATATATAAATTCATGTATTTATTAAAATATGCTATCTCTACTGGGTATGCTTTGGCCTAGAACTTGTTTGCTGTTGCACTGAATTGCTCTGGGCATCTCAGGACAAACCAATCCATGGTGGACTCAGGCAGGCTTGGGGGAGAAGTTTTTCCACTCAGCACAAAGAAGGCAAGAGTGAGAATGATAGGGAGGAGAGATTAAGATAAACTAAGATTCTGAGAACTCAGAGGAACTTGGCCATTGAGATGATCCTCTTCTAGTCTCACTTCTCACCTCACTTTAGGGAATAAGTTTATTTGGGAAGCGTGTCGCATTTGCCTCTCAGCAGGGCAAGGTTCCTGACAGCTCACTAGCTGCAGTCTGGCTGACAATGGTTATGAGCCCATAAATGTAGTGCCAGTTTTCAGCGTCTAGAAGACTTCCTTGCATGTGGAAAAGTGCAGCACTAATGTATGTTCCTTCTGACCCTCTAACAGGGATTTGAATTAATTTTACCCAAGATAAACACTGTTGATGATCTTTTTAATTTTTGGTGGTGAAAAATTCTGTAGATTCTGAGTTTTTGAAAGTTTAAACTTAGCAAGACATTAGGAAAGGACGTTTGTATGAGACCACAGTGAAGAGGAATATTAATACTTAATTCTCTTCCTGATGTCACCCACTTCCACTTTTTCTAGCTTTTGAGATTTCAGAATAAGAGGTGTGAGAAATTGCATTCAGTCGTCTAGTATCACTTCTTAAACTGTATATCTGCAACTCAGTACACAGTAATTTATTCTCCATGTAATTAATATGAAGTGGTTATGGTTGGGTAACAGTTTTTTCTAAATTGCTTCCAGTATGTAGAATGTTTGATGTGTTTTTATTGTTTTATTTCATTTTGTCAAGATAATATAGTCTACTATATTGGTCTACGTAGGTATAAACTGGGCTGAGGGTTGTGTGCTAAATTTAAAAGAATGTTTTAACAAAACAAATTGTATCTTATAGCAACACAAAATAGTAAAAGAAGAATAGTATTTGTTCATGTCCAGAACTTAATCAAATGGCATGAAGAAACAAGAATTTTAGCAATAAACCAGGCAAAGTTCTTATTAATAGAAATTCCTAACTAATTTATTGAATATTCTAGAGGAGGAAAAACATTCCATTTTTTATTTAAGCAAAGTATTCCTGTTTTGATAACTTAAAAAAAAAAGGAAAAAGAAATATCTATTTGGAAATTTGCTTAATAAAGGGGAGAAAGTTGGCAATAACCTCACAAAGAAACAGCAAACGCAATATTCTATCTGGTCTGAGATTTTTTTCTCATGGTTCAGACAGTACAATGTAAAATCCATTATTCACACAGCTCAGCTCTGCAGTAGGCTCTAACGCAAAAATACACCACATCAGAAATGTGAGAAATTGAGACAGAAACCTTAAACTGATAAAGCAGATCCACACCACAGGATCATACCTTGAAATTTATACCAGACAATACCAGAATTTGTGAGGATTTCTTTGCTTATTAACCCTGTTCTAAATCATACATGTACACTCTAAACTGTGGGTTTACTTTTTTTAATTCTAGCTGTGTATATGAAAGCACCACTCATTTTCTGGTTTGGAGTTCTTTTGGGGTTTTTTTATTTCATTGGCTTTATATGCAGAACTTACAAAATCCATAATTTTCCACTGTGGGTGCACAGCATTGTTCTAAGGAAGGCCTGTGAAAAGCTGCTTCTGTGAGGGGAGCCCAGCAGTATTTCTAGCACTGCAGCTCAAACAGAAGGCTGCAAATGCTTTTTGAGATATTTTGACAGGGTTTTATTTTCAATCAATATCAACAGAAATAAAATCCTTTGTGTTCTTCTGTGGTTTAAAGGGGAAAATATAGGCGTGAAAACCATCCTGAAGTGTTTAAAAGCTGGATAAGGACATATTGAGAAAGCATAGGTTTATTTCCTGTCTTTTTCCTACAGAAGAATGCCTTTTTGCTGGGTTATAACTTAAGTGTGTCTCTTTCCTTGTAAAATGTTGGGGTGGTTTTTTTGGTGTGTGGGGGTTTTTTTTATTTTTTTTTCCTCCCCAGAATTAATTTGTTTCTGACAAAATTTAAAGTTTTAAGAAATCCACTTTTCCTAACTAAAAATAATTCTGACAAATCCTCCAGCCAGCCTCCGCTAAGGAATAGCATTCCACCTGGTTTTAAAAGTCAATTTAATATTCAATGCATGGTTTGTTTTTTAGTGCACTTTGTTGCAAAGCAATAAATATCAAAGCACCATAAATTAACACTTTTTATAGGTGGTATACTGACACTTTTCTTACCAATGACAGGAATATTAAAATTTTTGCAAGTTTTAAAATTATTAGGTTGTGCTAGTTGTGCTCATAATGTAAAAGGAGCAGAACATGGGAGTGTTAGTAATTATTATGTGAAATGAGAGTATGATAGAAATGCCTTAAAGCCATATTGTTGATTTCCAGTGAAGGATTTGATGTGTTAATTGTTTGATGAAATACCAGGAGATACTTGGTTTTGTAGGGGCTCTAGATGACTCAGCCCAAGAACTGGAATCCTGAGTGCATCTGGCTTGCAGCTTTAAGGTTTGATTTCTTTTAGTACTTCAGAAGCTGTTTATGAAGAAATGAATAAATAAGTTTTTGCAGATTTCGTGGTAAACTTGAAAGTGTTGGCCTTATAATAAAGGTCAGAGTCACAGAAAGCTAAAATTGTGACAGTGAAATCATGAAAGTCTGTGCTGATGGAGGGTGGGAGAAGGAGGACAAAGAAATACTGATGTATTTGGGGGGGGGGTTGTGTGGTATTTCTTTTTATTTTTTAAATCAATATGAACTCTGAGTGTCTAAGACCTGTGAGGAAACATTGAGACTCTAAATATGGAGTATTATGATAACATCTGTTACCACTGATCCCTAATCAAAAAGTCATTTGTTCATTCTGTTACTACGACCAGTTTTTGCATCATTACACTAATGATATAATGAAAGAACACAGGGAAGCATAGTCTTTAAAAGTGGCTTTGGCATCCAGCAGTGTCCTGGGAAACAGGTCCTTTCCAGTTGGGCAGATCTGCAATAGGCAGAAAATATGTGCCTTTTACAAATGTGAGCCTGGTGATTCTTGAGGATATGAAAGGTGGCCTGGTGTTTTGAAGAACTGACAGTAGGTTTTGGATGCCTTACCTAAGACAGGCTAAGGGAATAGAAAGTGCAGGGAAAATAGTTCTAAGGGGGGGAAAAAAAAAAAAGAAAAATCTTGGATTCTTTTTTCCAGATTCTACAGTTACTATGAACTGTATTATGAGAAGATTGTAGGGTCATGGTTCGTGTGGAGTTGCTGAGTGACATGTTTAGTGAGAAAGGATGCCAATAATTGCCAAAGCCCAGAGATCTCCCACAATGTATTTTATTACTATTTTGTTTTCACTTCCAATTCTCTGTAGCATTTACTGGGGAAAAAAACCCTCAAAACTAACCAAATGAAAAACCTAACCAAACAAACCAAAAATCACTTTCTGCTTTATCTGAGCATTTCTTCAGTGTTCTTAAAACATTTTGACTACTATTTTATTTATAGACCTGGAAGGAGAGAATAAAACAGCAAATCCCTTCCAGGATTTTCTTACAGGCTACTTCCACATGTAACTTTTTATTTCTCTTACAGGTTCTTGGGAGATATATTTCTCAGAATGTCTTTAAATGTGTCACTGAAAGAAATTAATACATAGAATTTCATTAGAAAAACTGGTGATTTGTGCTCTGGGAAAAAATTTCAACACTTGCTGATAGCACTAAATACAAAGAAAGCAAACTATCTCCTATAAAAATAAGCATATGACATAAACCACCACTTTGTTATTTTTAAAGTGAGACTGAAAGTACAGGAGTTTGAGATTGTTAGCTTGTGTGTAGTTTGTGTCTCAAAACACATTAAATGTCAGTGCTAGGCTGATCAATTTTTTATGTTTTGAAGCAGAATGCATGGAGTTCCTACGAGGGAAACAAAAAGTATTTTTATTTGGCAGAATGAGATTTTCACATTGCGGAAAAAAATCTGCAGCCTGATATGGCAGATGGTGAGGACTACAAAGCAGCCATTGGTATTAAAATTGAATTTAAAATGTCCTAGTGGTTATAGGTTTATCTCTACGTGAACGGATGGCATATATAAATTGAGTTCAATAGCATTTGCCTGATGCAGATGCTCTCATTTGCTTGGATGGAGCCATTGGAAATGGTCTGATTCTGGTTCTGGGAGAAATGCAGGTACACGTTTAAAAGCCTGCCTTCTGTGTCAGAAAGGATTTGCTTTTTCAATGCATTTGAGAAATGCTGCTGTTTTGTGCCTGCATTCATAATACAATGGGTTTGTTCGGCTATGCAAACAGTGCTGCATTGGGGCACTTTCTGACATCCATTTTAATCGTACTGGAGGGGCGTATCTGGGAGTAAGCAGGATTTTTTTCTCTAGGTGAAAGGAAAAATAAACACTTTAACCATGTATTTTAAGAAGGCTGACCAGAAATTTAAATGTTGGATGCCTGTACTTAAGCTTGTAAACCAAATCTTAGTTTGATTTTCTTTTTCAACGTATTCAGCCCTTTTCATAATTTCTAAAGGGTACTCTGTGTGCTGAGTGCCCTTTAAATTCTGACTCTTTCATTTAAAAACCATAGTGAGATGAGAAGTTTAAACTAGGCTGACTTCTAGCTCTAAAAATTGTATTCTGATTTCACTTTCTAATCCTTGCTACACAAAATTATCAGATATGGTTTTGCAACATTAACTGAATGAGTTTATTGGTGTATTCTCATTCTGGGCTTTATGCACAACAGAATGACACTAAGAGAAAGATAAAGCCTCAGTTCTGTTAAAGCAGACCATTCTCTAAGTAGTTACACACAGGGATCTGGCTCAGCACTGAGGAGGGTTGAAGTGAACCACACCTAGGTGAATGGCAAAAGCAAGACATGCCAAGATCCTTCAGAAGATTGGTATAGATTTTATTTAAGCAAGACTAGTCTGGCTCAAGCTGTAATGACTGAAAATTGTGACCACTTGCTAGCTGCTCAGTAAAAAAAAGTCAGTGGTGCTACAATTGCATCTCCCATTTTAGTTTTTAATACAACAATTGATAGAAAACCTAACAAATTACATTCTTTTGAAAGCTGGTCATGTAGTGACTAAGGCAATAGGAATGTTTTGGAAAATTTGCATAGTGATGCATAATTGTCTTCATCTCTGGGGTCACATTATTCCAGCATATTCAAGCGAACACCTGAATGTGAATTTTTAATTTGTTCTCTCAAACCCAGCAGTTTCAATTTTTGCTTTCAATATGTAGTTTTGCAAATAATAAGATGAGTTGAAAACACCAGGAAGATTTTTTAACTTCAGAGACATATTTATTAATGCATTTTTATTTTGCTATATTCCAATCTAAAAAAGAAAAAAAGGTATTTTAGAAAGCTGTTGATGTGGGACTTTTTGGGGAGAGCTACAAGAAAGGCACATATGGCCTCATCCATATGTGTTAAAGATGTTACACCACCTTCAAAATGACTGACCTTCTGGAACTTTTGGATCTATTTTGTTTAAGCCCAAATTGTGGTGATGTGAGAGAAGTTCAAAATCTAATACTCGTCTGGATTTAAGTATTTCATGAAAGGAAGCTGAACAGAATGAACAAGAAGAGCAACCAGCTTCTCGTTTTCAACAGCTGTCTGATAGCAATGCAGGTGCTAAAATATGGTAACTGTGTGTCTGGAGTGAGAGGCAAAATGGATAATTTTTAGTTGGGTTTTCTTACCTAATTTACATAACCTGCCCTGCATGATTTCCTCAAGGGTACATAGTCCTGTTTTGTAAAATATACCAGGAAGTTAGACACTTGCTAAGGAATCAATCCTCTATTCCAGACAGTGTTCCAGCTGCTGAATTTCACACAGGAAATGAGATGTATTACCCATTTACCTTCAGAACAAGTCTTTAGTTGTGCCAGATTAAGTTTAAATGAACTATTTGAATGCAACATTCAAATTGACACCACATTTATATTTCTTTATAAAAGGCATCAGTGAAGAAAAGCAGGGTTTTGGCTCTAGAATTTAATTGGCATGGATAATGGACTTAACTTGGAGATTCTGTCCTTCAGTGTATCTTATCTCAGACTGTGCCCTGAGGGAGGGCCATTTCTTATCCTGGTTAATGCATGCTGAATTTTATAGCAGAACCTTCCTTGGAAACCTTAAAAAAAGTCCAGGAAAATACATTCCTTTCAATATATATTTACAGCTAAATATTTCAGAAAAGAATTTGGCATCCTTTAAATGAGCTGAGGAATGTGTCACTCACCTGGAACTACAAGAAAGGTTTTGAGAGAACTGGGGATATCTCTGGGTAAGAACTTCTTGGTTTGACCAAGACTAAAACTGTTTCCTAATGCTCAGGAGAATTGTTAATGGTAAAATGTCTCCCTATATGAACTTTCTGTTGTATATGAAATTGTACATGATCAGACATGCTAAATGCAAACATCTAAATACAAGAATGTAGCTCATGATTGATTCTTGCTTTAGACTAACTGGGAAGTCAATTTACTGCTCTCTGATCCCAATAAGTTTGAGAGGATAAGTGTTGGAGAATTGAGCTCTTGAGAGACAGAGAGAGTAGTGCAATATTCGTAATTCCTTTAATGAGTTAAGGGCTTCTCAGTCCCTTACGGACATAGAGATTAATTTAATTTGGTTACCTAAATGACAACTAACTTGCTAAGTTTATGACCCTCCCTGGTTATTTCAACCAATTCCTTCCATTTAACATATATGCTACAATTTAGAGCAAGACAAATATTAGGAGAAAACAGTTCTAAGTAAATAATTTAGCTAACAGCAGTGAAAACTTCTTCAATAATGTATTAATCAAAAAACTTTCAGCTACCCCTACCATGAATAATATATATTGAGTAGTTGTCATGAAAAGATTCTTAACACACTGCAGATAAAAATCGTTCAAGTTGCTGTAGGAAGACCCAAAGTAAAAGCCTTTATTATTCCCTTATGGTTTAAGTTCAAAATTTGAACAAAATTTCAGGAAGACAAAACTGAATGGAAAATAAGTTTAGGATAAACCCCTGTATATTCTGTACCCATATTATGTGAATAGAGGCTTTCCATACTTTCCATAATTTTTCACACTTTTGTGGACACTGAAAAATATGAACTTATGTGACTGTCTGAAACATAATTATATAAGACTCATAAATTTTTCTGAATTTTTAAGAAAAATGAAAAACATGCAGAAGAATTACAGTTCAACAGTTATTAGAAATGCTTATAAGGTAATTCACACACTTTTTGTCTTGATAATTTCACTGTGCAGGTTATCAGTGAAGCATTTCAATTGGCATACTGTGGAAACAGGAATGAAAAAGAATAGTGAGAACCCTGTCCCATCCTGTCTCCAACAAGTCTTGGATGCTTTTTTTTTTTCCTCACACAGAAATTATTTGAACACATTTTACCTGGTACCAAGTAGAGATTAAATTTTGGACAAAAGTTACCATAAAGACATATGTTTCAGAATATACAACAGGGAATACAAAATGCCATTTTTTGACTTTGGTCTGTCATGATTTGTTTGTCAGACCCATTTTTATTTGGAAGATCAGATTGGTTTGCTTGCTTGACCAGGATGCTTCTCTTTGCCACCTGTGCTGTCACCATAATAGCTTTGATACTACCTATCTGTGAAACCCCTTGGAAAACTGAAGATGGTGAAGAAATAGCCTGTTATCAAAAACTCATTGCTGCAAGTTTTTATATATATATACACACACACACTCTTTTGGTCTATCTGCAGCAGTTTCTGAGAGAAGCTTCGTGTATTACTGTGATTTAGGTCCTATCTGTGTAAGAGAGGTTTTCTTAATTAAGTATATTCAGTTTATTTATATTCAGTTTAAATATGTTCAGTTTCTCAACATCACACTGTATGGCTATACCCATCTATATTAATAACAAAAATCGATGGCACATTTATATCTCAAAATCTTCATAATTGCCACCAAATTTGTATTCTCATTAACAAAACAGCCATGAGTAGGTAATCACCTCAGAAAAGGATTCACATTTGTACTGCAAGCTAGGTAATGCACACAGTATTAGAAGCTAGAAACTGATTTACCAACCAATCATAGACCATAAAATAAACAAATGAATCCATGATCTTAGGCTTCTAAAGTAGTTAGCAGACTTGGAGTACTTTTAGTATCACGGTAATCCATTAGTAATCCATGTCAAGGATTTTTTTCTCTCTTTTTAATTTTTTTTTTTTTTAAATGCAGATCCTGGCACTTTTTCTGGTTTTAGTCAAGGAATTCCTGTTATTTACTGCTGCTGTCTACCTTCATGTAAATGAGTCGATTTTATGACACAACTTATGAGGAAAAATTGTTTTGACTGAAGTAACTGAGAGGAACAGCAAAAGTACTAAGAAATTTCATTTGAAAAGAACTAGAAAATATTCTGCCCTCTCCTATGAGAGATAAAGTTATTTCATGTAGACAGAAGACCATGCTTAACAAAAGTTACCTACGACAACAGAGTTGGTAAACCCAAGAAACTCATTTAATACTATAGATATTTCTGAAACTTAATATTAGATGTTAGTCTGATGGGGAGTATCTGCCATCTGGTGTCTAAATGTGCAGTGCACTAGAAAGGAGAAGAATTGGATGTTCGGGTGTCAATGGTTACCTTCATTGTCAGCAAGCAAGTGCTGTTAAGTGGGGACAAAAAATATCCCTGCTTCTACAAGGTCCGAAGGGCTCATCTAATGTTGTTTAACCAGAATAGCTGACACCAGTTACAACAGATAAAATATTAACAAATGCAGTTTGGGAGGTGGGGGAAGACAGAAATACATCAAAATGCAGCAATAAACATGCTCAGTTTGGTCAGTCCAGACCACTAAAAATTGTGATCTTGGCCTACTGAACAGTGACGATGGTATCCTAGCTAGGCTGCCAAACACAAAGAATGGCAAAAACTAAATGTTTGCCAAGAACAGGAGGACTGCAGCTGAATGTCTGGTTGAAATCATACCCAGATATAATGACATCGCTTTCTTTCCTGCCTGATTAATATGTAATTTACATCAAATTAGACATCCTTGCATTTGCACATGTATGTAATTAGGCTGTGAGGGATCCATCAAATTGTTGAGCTTGTGTTTATTTCTTCCCTCTGTTCCTCTGCTCTGTGGCCTTTAGTGGTTACTTTTTACATCTTTCTTCTTATCCTTTGCTGCTATCTGGTGGTGTGTGCTGGAAAACCTTGTTGAGTGCTCTCTTTTCTTACTTCTAATGAAAAAGCTTAAAGAATGCTTTAAAGCAAAGAACAGCAATTGATTTTGATTTACATAGGCCTCCACTAATGCTTACTTTGTATTTAAACATTTCTCTGCTTTTATGGTACAAGTGGCCATTGAACACCACTAAGATATGTTTAAATTCAAAAACCGGTCTCATTTTCTTGACATGGAAAATGCAGTTCTGAAAACTACCTACCTGTGGCACAACACTGAGAGGAACAAGACCCTTCAGGTGCTAGCATGGAAGATTATTAAGTTATATCCTGCACAGTGCTGTTTATTTATATAATTCATATTATACCCTTCACTTTAAGCAAATTAGGACCTTCCCATCTGCTATGGGGTTGAAGCAGTAAGGAAACCTGCTCTGGCTGGGTGAGTGTGAGGGGAGTCCAGCAGGGCCCCCGTGGGCTCTCTGGAGCTGCCAGCTGTGAAGGGCCTTTGGTCCCAGCAGTGAGCACTCTCTTGAGTGGGGACTGTGACTGCCAGAGAGTCTTGTGAAGTTTCCTTAATGCACTGACATGTTTAGGATCCATTTCTTAAATTCTCAAGTAGACTGTGACATCACCATCTTTCTAAAAGTTAGAGTAAACATCCAGAGGTAAGTCCAAGTCAAGGGGTCTGGAAGAGTAAACAGGAAGGATGAGTAGAAATCTAAACTGTAACAAGGTTCAGGATGAACACAAGAGATGAAATTGCTGGAAGCAGTGGTTTATCAACTGCTTTTAGTTGTATTTAAGATGGTTACAGGATCTGACATAAACTTCATTGTTGAAAAGGGACTTTTCTAGAATCCACTTTTTCCCACTGTATATTTTCTTTAAAAAAAAACAGATTTGCAGAGTATAATCCAGAAATAAACAACAAATGCAGACTTTTCTTTCATTGTTGCCATTTTTAGTGATAAGTTCCGAAATTTTCCTATTTCTACCATTTCTACCTATCCAGAGAGTTCTACTATTGAGTTTCCGTTCCTTTCTCTTTGGTCTATATCGAATTTATCTAGCTCTTCAGCTTTAGTAATCAACAAAAACAATGTAATATTTGCCCTTCTGCTCTTCATTTTCCATATCTTTTATATGCAATCCAAGTTTCTCTTTTCTGTTTTCTGAGTTTCCTCTTCTTTCTTAGTTTTTGAAGCTGTGTGTTTATATGAGACTGTTAAATGAATTTACTACATCAAAGATGATTGCTGTAAGTTCTACAAATCCATACAACACTTATTACATTTGATTGGTTTGTCTGAAACTGCTTCCTTATTCTGGTTTGTAGTAAAGACCTTCCTATAAAAATTAGGAAACCAAAACCAGTAGCCTAAACATGTCCCCATCAGCCTTTTTCCTCCCTTTCCTCCTCTTGTCCCTACCTAATGCCCTGACCAGGTAAGATTTATTGACACTAGAAAAAAATAAGATGACAGGTAGCTTTCATGTGAAGCCTCAAGGTTTTGGTAGATCTTTCAGATTCTTAATTTACACTAAATAATGCAGAAATTAAAATAGTGATTATTTTTATTTTCTTTTTACACACTAGTTAGATGTGTCCACAAAACTATGTATTTCCATTAGCTCCAGTGATATTACTGTTTCTGCATTAATTTTGGCTTCATATGAGTACTTTCTAGAATTTGCTGTTTTAGTCAAGGCTGGTCACCATGAACTAAGTTTAATTGAGAGCTCATGTGGGTTTAGAAATGCAGAACGCAGTGGTGAGCTTTCATGTCCATTTTTTCTAAGCATTTCTCGCTAACTATTTGAAAAGAAGTATTAAAATCACTGGCCAAAAAATCCGCTAATAATAGAGATTCAAAAGCCTTAATCATATAGAGAGATGAGCCAAGTGTAAATTTAGTCAAACAGTTGTTATAACATGACTATTTTTGTGTAAAACTAAGTCATTTAGCAGAAAGGTTAATGTACTCAATATGTGAAAAACCCATGCAGTTCTAATAAGGTACTGAGTAAATTATATGCTATTTTGTTCAGCAATGATTAATAGTTAAATTTGCTATTTTTTTAAACCAGTGCATGATTACAATATTCACTGATATCAGTAACAGGTCACAAGTCTTTAGGTCTGTTCTCCTTTGCATGTGTAAACTTAGTCTATTGAAATCATTAATTTGCCTCCTGAATGCGCATGGTTCAGACCAAACTGTTAAAATATTAGTGACCATCTTTACTTCTTTCAATAAACCTGCTGTGTTACATGTCAGTTCTACTGTCCTTTTCCTAAAAAGTAGCTTGGGCTGCTTAAAGTGGTGGGAACATCCATCAACAGCTGTCTGTAAGATGCCTCTGCTGAAGTTTGCTGCTCCTTGCCTGCCAGTACTAGCAATTTATGCAACAGATACTGCTTTTGTTGCTATTACACTGACTTTGGCCATTTTCTTGGCCTGCTTAATACAGGAAGAAAGGTGCCCATGCATTGCAACCAGTCTAATGTTGTTGTTGCAATGAGTCAGACGACCCAGAATGTGTATGGCTTACTCTTCCTTCCCCTTCAGGCCCCTTGAAATGTTGGCCAATATGCCCCAAATCTTCAGTGTGAACCAAAGGAAGAATAACTGTACTCCCTCAGTACAGTTCTCCTGGGCTTGGTGAGAGCCTTCTCTAGGCACAGAGAAATTATTGGGAACCCTGCCACTAACCCTCAGGAAGTTCCCATAGGTCACTGCAGCCTTTGGTCCCAGCTCTTCTCATTACAGTTTGGAGCAAGATGATCTATATGGGCATCCACTCCTGTCTCAATGGGAATGAAAAATGCATTTGATATGCCCAAATGTCCTATAAAAAGAATTGTCAACAAAAGGAATGGTGATGGGGGGATGGGGAGTAGTGGAATAGCACAATTTAAACCAGTCTTGGAAATGGTTTAGAAAGTAAAAGACAATGTTATAATGTACACAGAGGAAGGAAGTCATGCAAACAGTAAAACCAAACTGCTGGAAACTGAAGGAAAGAATTCTGACGTCCAGTGTATATATAGCATTGGTTAAAGAAATGGTACATCTGATGTTTTTTCTTGTGTGCACAGAAATTTGTCAAATTTATAGAAGAAGCTGTCCAATGACTGAAAAATACTTGGGAGAGACTATGAAACATAAACCCAAGGTATAAAACAGTGAGAATACATATGTATATAAATGAAAAGAAGATGCATGAGAGGATGTACATAAAAAGTTTTCAAATGCAAATATAATTTTTTTTACAATAATGATGATAACTTTTTTCAAGCAAGATATAAAAGAGTTATATTAGCAGTAGGGTAGTTCAGCTAGCAAAATTTTCTGGTAGATGATGTCAAATAAAGCCACCATCTGGGCATGGGTCACATTGTATCATCTGAAAAATATTTTCTTTGTACTTGTAGCAGGAAAGATTATTCCAAATAGCGAATTTGTCATATCAGGTTACATCACCACACAGCAAGATTTCTCTTTAAGTGAAATGGATCAATTCTACAAAGGTTTCTGACCTCCTTTTTGCTTGTTGTTTTCCACAGTTACTTTTCTGAAGCTCTTTCAGGAAACTACTTCTAGGCTATTTGATTGCTTCTACTTTGACAAACCATGAAATTATTAGTTATATTCAGTGGGACATGTCATTTTCTATAATGCATATAATTAACATTCCTGGGGGGAGGTCAGTGTCTGAGTGAACAGTACCTCCCTGAAAGAGAATGTGCTTGGGTGTAGATGTCCCATAAGGGAGGATTCTCCAAGGTGTATCTGATGAACATCATCACCTAGACAGTAGAAGAGGTTGTCTCCAAGTTTGTTGTTTGAATGAGTCCTGTCTAACTCACCACTACAAACAGTCTGTCAACTGGAACATAAACATACTGCTAGCATACAGTGTATGATGTAATGTGATGTATGATGTAATTCCTCCCTGTCTTTCCAAGTATGTGGAACAAATTTTACAAGTGTGCTAAATCAAAATTCCTCTCCTCTAACAAGTAGCTAAGTCAGTGCCATAGGATTATCGGGCTTTGGTCTTCATTTTGTTGTTGTTGTTGTTGTTCTAGTGCCATCTAAGTTAAAGACTCCTTTACCTGAATAACTTACTTGTCCTAAATAACATTGCAGAAAGATATTGTTATGTGCAAATTCTTGGTTACAGTATCTTAGACTAAAATGGCTATACCCAAGGGGAGATGAGATTTATAGCAGGATATGAATGTAAAGATAGGAAAGAAAGAAACAAAATGAAATACAGAATGAAGTATTTGGAATGCAAAATCCAGAAGCACCAAATGTATTTAAAACAAAAGGGAAGTTGGTCCCATACTTGTGTCGATGGTCCCGATGATAACTGTACAATCCTTATGCTAAATCAAAATTCCTCTCCTCTAACAAGTAGCTAAGTCAGTGCCATAGGATTATCGGGCTTTGGTCTTCATTTTGTTGTTGTTGTTGTTCTAGTGCCATCTAAGTTAAAGACTCCTTTACCTGAATAACTTACTTGTCCCAAATAGCATTGTAGAAAGATATTGTCATGTGCAAATTCTTGGTTACAGTATCTTAGACTAAAAATGCTATACCCAAGGGGAGATGAGATTTCTGGCAGGATATTAATGTAAAGATAGGAAAGAAACAAACAAAATGAAATACAGAATGAAGTATTTGGAATGCAAAATCCAGAATCACCAAATGTATTTAAAACAAAAGGGAAGTTGGTCCCATACTTGTGTCGATGGTCCCGATGATAACTGTACAATCCTTATGGATTTAGAAAAGTGAAATGGTGCCATTCTAGGGAAGGCAAAGTATAGGAGTGCAGAAGGGAGCATGGGCCAGAGATACTGCTAATGCAATGGTATGGGACTGGCATAGGTTAAAATGTTGATATAGGTTAAGATGTTGGTATAGGAGCATGGAAGTCCTCTGGGCAGTAGAGGGTTTCTGCAGGCTTTGAAAGTCTGTATCCCTTCTGGGTCTTGGCCGAGCAGCTGCACCTTCAGAGTTTCTCCATTGCAGTTCCAGTATTTCTTGGCTGCACATAAGTAATGTCAGGCTAACCTCTGTATACCTGCCAGAATGTTGGTTGGTTTGTCTGTTTGGTCTGTTCACCATGTACTCTGACTATTATCTGGTAGCATGTTCTAGGAGACATGGATTTACTGCAAAAAATGAGAATATTTTGGGGCAAGGAAAAGTAAAAAGCAAAGGCAAAGCTGAGAGACAGAAGATAGAAATCTGTGAGAAAACCAGTTCCATTAGGCTGATGGCTCAAAGAGCAATCTATAGCCTTTATTTTTAATTCTTATTAGATATAGCCAAATGATTGTCATTTCCTCAATAAGAAAATTATGTAAGTTCATAAAAGAGATGGAAGAAAGCAAAGTGTATCATAAACATTTTTCTGCAGAGGGAAGACTGTGTGTCTTCCACAGAGAACACCTCAGATGTGGTGTAAAGAGTGCTCAGGATTTTAACAGGAAAGTGTCTGAGACATCGAATCTTAACCCTTTTGCAAGTAGATATGTGGACCTTAACATTTTTGTTCAACTATCTCAGGACTGAATCTTGTGGGCTTTGAACACCTGATTCAAATTAGTCATTAGCCAACAGGGGGTAATATGCTGGTTTTTCCCCTTAGGCTTCCACCTCTTCCTTGGAGCAGTGGGTGACTGTTACAGTGGGGATTACTGTAACATGCATATATCAAACCAGGAGTCCCGTGGAAAGGAAATTTATATGTGGACAGATGCTTGATAGCTGTTTCAGAGATGTTTATTTCTCCAGCCGCATGGCCGGGGCTCTGCCGAGGAACTGTTCCAGTCACGGGACCAAGGGTCCTTCTGCCCGCGCAGGGAACACAAACCAACCAACGGGAACGAGGCTGAGCAGGGACAGGGAAGCCCCGTGTCTGTGCCCTCAGGGCCCCTCTCCCAGGGCTACACGTTTTAGCTGTAACCTTTCTGCATTCTGTCATTTACCCTGAACACAGGATTTCCTTCTGTGTCTTTATGTAAGCAGGGTCTTAATCTCACTGTGATTATAGAGCAGAGATACACCCCTAAGCCTGTTTATGATAGGACCACAGAGAAAAATGGATACTTCTAGCCCTGAGGAGAAAGTACAAAGATTGGGAGTGTTTTATGTTGGTGTGCTGAGGAATCTGAAGGTTGGATGAAGGAGATTTCAGGCTAGCACATGGCTTTTAGTACAGATTTCAGCAAATTTAACCTATCTGCAATTTCAGGCTTCAAAAGTTTGATGTCAGTGTTTAGAACATGAACCCTTCATGTTCTTCTACTGCCATATTAACATTTATAACATGAACATTGACACAGAAGTCATTTGTTATTTAAATACAGGTTACAGATAGATACTAATTTTAAGAGGATTGCATATTTAAAAGGATTGTGTTTTTGTAGCTCTGACCTTCTCACACTTGAAGTGAGCAAGTGTACAAATGTCTATAAAATTTAAGAATTTCTTTTTAATAGGGAATTTAGGGCTATTTAAAAGATGTTTCAGGTGATTAATGTTAAGAAAAATGACAAGAAAATGTATGCATTAGTGAATGCAGCTCACAGTTAAATAGGCAAAAAAATCCAGTGACAACATCGAAGTGTACTCATCTTGCATTTATAAGATGCTGACTGCCTACAGTGAAACTTTTTAATAGCATCAGGAATGTGTGTTCTTACAAGATTGTCTTATAGACCTAGCAGAAGGAGTTTAACTGCTTGATGAATTTTAGGTAACATTAAAATTATTTTGAAATGCTCTTTAATAAATCTCCTGATGGTTATTGTACTTCATATAAGTTGTTTTCTTACCTTAATTATCAGCTCTGTCCAAAGGTAAATTAAGTACTTCCTAGTCAGTATATAGTTAATTATTTATTAGCTACCATTTTATTAATTTATATTTTTCTTTTTTTCTTTTATAGTCTGGGTTCTTTAGAAAAGGAAGCTTATAGAGTCATCTGAGTCACCTTTTCCTTTTTTTTTTCTCCTGTCAGTCCCCTCATAATAATTTTTTAAGTATATTGATCAGGTTGAGTCAATTTGGAAACAGAAATTGTAGTTTTAGAAATACATTCTGCCATGTTTGTCCTAGTCAACAACTTTGCAAAATTAACTACTTAATTAGTATCTCCCAGAGAGAAAAGAAGATGTTTTCAATATGTGCTGCACATAAGTAATGTCAGGCTAACCTCTGTATACGTGCCGGAATGTCAGTTGGTTTGTCTGTTTGGGCTGTTCCCCATGTACTCCTACTATTTCCTGGTAGCATGTTCTAGGAGACATGGATTTACTGCAAAGAATGAGAACATTTTGGAGCAAAGAAAAGTAAAAAGTAAAGGCAAAGCTGAGAGACAGAAGATAGAAATCTGTGAGAAAACAAGTTCCATGAGGCTGATGGCTCAAAGAGCCATCTATAGCCTTTATTTTTAATTCTTATGAGATATAGCCAAATGATTGTCATTTCCTCAAAAGAAAATTATGTAAGTTCATAAAAGAGATGGAAGAAAGCAAAGTGTATAATAAACATTTTTCTGCAGAGGGAAGACTGTGTGTCTTCCACAGAGAACACCTCAGATGTGGTGTAAAGAGTGCTCAGGATTTTAACAGGAAAGTGTCTGAGACATTGAATCTTAACCCTTATGCAAGTCGATATATGGACCTTAACACTCATTTTTGTTCAACTATCTCAGGACTGAATCTTGTGGGCTTTGAAGACCTGATTCAAATTAGTCATTAGCCAACAGGGGGTAATATGCCGGTCTTTCCCCTTAGGCTTCCACCTCTTCCTTGGAGCAGTGGGTGACCCTGCATGGATGGTTTTCTGTTGATGCACAAAGTGGTGTGAATTGCTTTGTTTCACTGCAGTGACCAGGAGTGTGCCTAGAGTTTAGAGAAATAAGTTCACATTAACGTGGCTTAAATTTGCCTTCTGACTGGCTTATATTAAATGAAGCTTGGCTATATTAAATTTTATAGAAAGCCATCCCGCATACATTTGCAAACAATGCATTTGTAATAATACTGCATTGTTTATGAAGCATCACTATTATTCTGTGGTGTTAGTATGTTGTTTATAGGAGCATTGCTGTGTAAAAACAGCTCCAGTCATATGGTATTCTCCGGGGAACAAAACTATTATAATTCCTTCTTAGCTTTACTAGAATTCAGCAAATAAATATGAACATTATCTTTGGGTGAGTGAGAACATTTTGCACTTTCTGAAAACTTTTATGTCAGAAGAAATAGCAGGAGGCATTCAGAAGATACGATTATTTAAAACTGGAGTAGTAGAAATGGAAAAAATTGAAAAGAAAGAAGTTCTAGGTTCTGTACTTTAGGAGTAACGAGACAAAATTCTGTTCTAAAGTGTTGCAAATGACAGAAGAGAAGAGAGATGTGCATGAGTATTAGTGCAGAATGAGTAGTATTCATCATTTTGCTTTTCTGAAATTACACCAGAAAGGATACTCATTTCACTTCATGAGGATGGAAGAGAGGAGCTCTCTGAACAGATTATAAGACTTCTGTACTCTGTTATGTGTTGTCAGATTTTTATTCGGTTAAATCTTAACTCTAGCTGGGTTAAGAAGCTTTATACTACTGAGTACCATTACTGTGAGTAGTATTGATGAAAAGCAGGCTGTGAAGGGAACTATTTTGTTTTCCAGTACAGTACTGCACTATATCAGAGACATATGGCAAAGACTTTCCCAATATGGGGAAAATCAAAAGTATACTCAAGCTTGGACAAATTTTTGACTGAAGTTGAAGTGCTCTTCTGTTTCAGAAGTGAATCGAAATTTTATAGTGACAGCAAATTGAGACTTCTCAGAATTGCAATTTGTTTGGAGCCAAGGGGCTTTTTACCCTCAGTAAATTTTATTGCCTTTAAGTATTTTTAAATGTGAGCTGTTTTAGGATCCTGTACTCTCAGCAAAAATCAGGCTACTGTCTATTGGAGTCTCAACTACTTTACCTGGTCAATAGTTAATATCTTCCCATGGAGAATTTTTTCCAACAAATTTATATTTTCTAATAAAGATCTATGTTACATTATCTGATTCTTGCTAGAACAGTGTTTCCAGTCAGCTTCATTCCATATGATCATTATTCTCTCAGCATCCTTAGCATCAAAATGCTTACTAGTGCATTTTAAATTCTTCTGTGACCCTGAAGTGTACTGAATGTTAAAGAAAGCAACTGAGATGACTTTTGCTGTATTTTGTGGTTTTACCACATGCAGGAAAACTTGCAGTGGGATTTGAAAATCTGAAGGGTAAGTTCTCTCTAGCAGAAAAGTGTATTTATTCTTATCTGTTCACCAGGATTCTTTATTCCTTAATATTTTAGTTCATTTCCTTTGATTTTATAAAATACTTGACAAAAACATAAAACAACATAATGATTTTTGTAATGTTCTTTATCAGAATGCCTACAAGAAGAAAGAGTTGATTTTTGGACAGAGTTCGGTTATTCCTTCGTGTTGCTAAGTGCAATATATGTCTTCATAACAAGTTCAATTTTGATTTTGTGAAATCACTTGTCATATATTACATAGACCAGATTCATAGGAATCCTAGCAAACACAGCATGAGGACAACTGCAGTACAGCAGAATATTCTTTACGTGACAGGTTAACTTTTCCTAATGAAATATTTACCTTTACTACTAAAGACATGCTTGGGCCTTTTTAAATAATACACTAGATTCTTCCTCACCTTTTCAGTTACTTCTCATTTTAGATCAGTTTCTTATACTCTTTTCATACTGAGCAGTTGCTAATTTTATTAGCAATTACTCTAAAGTTTACCTCTTATGCATAGAATTCTTCTCAGGATTGGCATACCATGTATGGGGGAACATTGTAAAAAACTATTCTAGGCCCTTAGCAATACCTTATAGATAACTTACAACTATTTTACTTCGGCTTTAATCTTTAGATATTAGTAGCTTTGGCATGTTGCTCACTTGAAGGCAACATAAAACCCACTATTATTCAGAGATTGGATTTGCCTGGTGAGTATACAAACTAATAAAAGTTCGTGAAATATGGTGTTTCCTCCCTTTGGGTTTAAAGAAGAATATATGAGACTATGTCAAGTAGTTCAAAAAAGGTTGACTTAATAATGAGGAGAAGGCCCTAATGTGCACAAGAAGAATTTAGATATAACTGGGGGCTTGGGGTTTTTTTAATACTAAAATATCACTTAACTTTTTGTTCTAGTTTTGTTACATTGCACAGATATAGGAGTATTTTATATCCAAGCACAAAGTGTTGGAATTCTGGACTCAATAACTGAAAATATGAAAAGATGTTAGATCTTCTGTGTAGTAGCAGAAGTACTAGATTTATGTGAAGTGCCTTTGATATACCCACGAGTCCATTTGTATCAATTTAGTCTAAAATTTTGTTTTCAGAATGGTGGTTTACTTCGGATGACCTTTTGATCAAAATTTAAATGATATTTGTGAAACGGACGTTAATGGGGTCTGCTGTAGGAATATATGTAGTGGTAGATGCACCCTCCTTTTGCACAGTCCTGGTATCTCACACAAGATTTTTTGGGGAGAATTTTGGCAACTGACTGACTTTTCTTCTTGAACTGGAACTGATGAGCACTGACACCTCCTCCCAAATTTGTGCCCCTTTCATAGAAACAAAGATCGCCGTGAAAAACCTGCTCACGGGTTCTTGAAGGGATCTTTGTGTTCTGTATATTTAAAATTGCCTTTATTCTCAGGAACTATTTAATGATCAGGGGTTTGTGGTTTGTCCATGATAACTGTTCACATTAATGTGATCTGAATTTTGTTTTGCAGTTTTCATTTTGATCCCTCAGAAATATTCTACTTAAAAAAGAAATTGAATCTGATTGCAACTTAAACGTATAAATGGGCAGTTTTAAAATGGAGCTTTGTACAGAGAAATAGTAATTTTTATTAAGCTTGAATGTTTCCTCTTCTCTATGAACAGACTATTTGACACATCTCCAGATCATCAGCTCATGTTGAAGCTAGTCTTCTTTCAAACAAATCCATAAGCATCCTACTTTGTTACACATCACTTTTTAATTTTTAGAGTTGTGGTAGTCTGTTTCTCATCTCCATAGAATTGTTATATTTATGATGTTTACAAGCTATTCATTTCTCACATAGCAG
>NW_008236784.1:77219-79824 GCF_000691975.1 Corvus brachyrhynchos
GGTTGGCTTAGGTGGACTCCGATAGAAGCATGACTTTCTGTCACAACGTCCAGAATCACATAATAATGGATTTCATTATTGTGCTACCAGAGAGGGAAAAAGAAATTAATTCAGAATAATAAGGCTACCTGCCAAATCTTTTCACATTAGGCAAGCTGTGATTGACTAAGCATAAAGATGTAGGTGCTTGTAAATTGTGAATCTCAGAAAGAGAGAATTTTCTCTGTTGTAAAAAACGAGGTTCGCTCTTTGTAAAATTTTAAGGAAAGTTTAATAAAAGGGACAATTAGGAGACAACAGCAACAAGGGTGTTACGGTCGGCCAGGTGCTTCGGCAGAGATCCAAAGGCACACTTTTACATCCAAAAGATCGTCTGTAAAAGTACATCACTTATTTCGTATTCATCACCATCATGCATAATTCATTAATTCTTTGGAGTTGCTGAGTATCATCTTATCAGTCTTATCTTTTTCCTTGGCTCCATTCCGTCTGCTTTCGGGTTCTTTTCTTCTGATAAGATTTTCCAGGAATGTGAAGACCCCCCCCATCCTTCCCAAACTCACCACCCAAACTACAGACATTCTACAGCATTACATTACAGAACCCAGGCAAAGCTTTTCTAACATTAAGGAACATAAAAAAACCAACATCACAATAAATCCATAACAATGATGTAACATGCGAAAAGCCAACATCACAATACCATTGATAACAGAGGGATCTGCCAGAGGGGACCCGCGGTGATGCGGTCCTGGCCGCGGAGGGATCCGCTGGAGGGACTACTTGTTATGCGATCCTGCCCGCGGAGGGATCAGCGGTGAGGCGGCCTGGCCGCGGAGGTGTGAAAAACGAGGTTCACTCTTTGCAATAAAGCAGCTTTTTCCTGAGGAATGAGAGGGAAATAATTTCTTTTTACCCTGCTACATTTCCGTTTTATTTTTGGGCAAATAGAGCAGTATTAGGAAAAGCAATCAAAGAGTTCCGGAATAACATCTGACTTTTTCTACTGCAGAGAAGAACGTGAGCATCCTTTGCTCTTTAGGCTTCCCTGTTTAAGCACAAGCTGTGCATTATATTACAGCATTCTTGAAAAAGAGCTGTCAAGAACAGCTCTTTTCACCTGATGGGCTTTCCTTTGCTTTCTCTTCCTCAGAATCACACGCACTGCTCTATATTTTGTGCTCAGAGCACAGTGCATATCAATATTTCATCAATTCCGTTGTGTAATAGCTTGGAATTCACAGTTTATAAAACAGTTTGAGATGTATACTAACATAGGGATACAGAGTTATGTGCCTGATGATAGATGTTATCAGACCTAGTCATAAAATGCATTTTTTCAGTTTAGCGTCAGGTTTTGTTGATGTTTATCTTTGAAAGTCTGTGTCAGCACCGGCATTAAAATAAATCCAGTTTTTAATGCTATTTGAGTTCATTTTATGAGACATTATATAAGATGAATTATGCATTATTTTATGCATACTTGCAGTGCTGTCTCTTAGAGTTTAGATTTCACTTTAGATTTAATTTTATTTCATTTCATAGTTTTATTTAACACTTGAATTGTCATGGCCTTGGGGTATTCTACTGTTTTCTACTTCAACTTAGGGTCTATAGACCTTCTCTTTTCCTCTCATTTCTTCACAGGCCTGTAACATTTAGCTTTTCTACTTTGTTTTTACATCTGCTCTTCAGGGAAACTACTTTTTCAACAACCCTCTTGACTAAGATAATCTTGGAGAATATGTGAGTGCTACCGACCTGCCATTTGCTTTCAGCTCGAGAGTTAAAGCCTGTGTATGTGGTTTGATACATGGATAGTTAGAGACATGCAGAGTCTTGTTTTGGTGAATTTTGTGTGTGCCTTCGGCACAGCCACACAGGTTGGGATGAGAAGAGTTGAACAGATTATGTCATCTGAGTGAAATGGCCAACAGAACACAGCCATGGGCACACAGAGTTTTCCCCTGACTTTTGAAGTGGATGTGGGCCACATTCCCAATATGCAAAGCCCCTCTTATCTTAACAGCTGTGTGGTGGAAGAATGGTCCTGATGACGATAAAACATAGAGGGCTGGATTTCCCCAATAAAAAATCCAGGTAGTATCCAGATGCCCATCCATTTGTCACTGTGGCTCAGGTGCAAAGGCACTGTAGGGGATAGAGCATACATGAGGTAGTGGCAGAGGGCAGTTCTGCTTGTACATCTCAATGCTTGGGAGCCCATTGCTTTGATAAAACCAGGCATAAAGGTCCAGGCTTTTAATGAGGCCCTTCCAGAGAACCCATAGTTGGTCAGCAGTTTGCCTGCCATTACCCACCAGTCCCAGCCTTTCCATAGCACTCAGTAGCGTAGGCAGTCTCTGTCCCCTGCTTACTGCTGGTGACCCTTCAGTCAGAGATAAGCCATGCTAAATGTTTGCCTCTTTTTTTTTTTTTTTCTCAGAGCATTGTTGATGCTGTTTTTCTCCACTTTTTCACAGCTCTGCTTTGAGGAATGAAGCACAAGCAAGTCAGAGTAAGTAGTAGTTCCCATCTTGATGCAGTTGAAGTTTCCTGAAGTCATTTGAGCTTGGAGTTTAGAGCAGTGCATCTCAGCATGCCA
>NW_008236785.1:0-3049 GCF_000691975.1 Corvus brachyrhynchos
TTGTAACCTGCCTTCTCTCAGAGGATATATCTCCAAATTTGTCCAAACCAGCACAAAAAATGAGTGGCGCCTAAATGCGTGCCTCAAAGAAAGTGAAAAACCTGTACTAATTATATTTTGGATTGAATTTACTTATTCTGTGTTGGGGTAAAATAGTCACCATGTTGGTTGAGTACATAATGTCTCTCTGGGTTGATGTACTCATGTCTTTCTGGTCCTTAGGCTTGTTTGAGGCAGTGATGCCTTTCTGGTCCCTAGTCCTGTTCGCCTATCCACAACATGCTCCAATCCTGTACCTGATACGAAACTTCTACCGAGCAGGGGCACAAATCAGGATTTCTATTTTGCTGTGCTCTGTGATAATGATTTATAAGACGTTAACAGAGGTACAGGCAGCTGTTCAAAGTGTGTATGATATGTGGTTTCTCCGTCATAATCCCGGTCCGAGTTTCAGTAGCCTCTTTTGGGGGTTTATTAGTAATTGCACCCAGTTTGTTGGAGGCAGAGGAGACGGGGTTTCCCAGCCTTTCATCACCTTTCCCTTTAAATGTGATACATTATCTTTTGAGAATGTTCAGTTTCCCCTGGATGTTAAAGGGACCACCCTCCTGGTATTTAATCTGGTATGCTTCCTCTATGTGGTTTGCAGCTTGTCTAGAATGAGAGCTCAGATTTCCAGGGTGACTGCTGAGACACCTGATCCAGAAGTGAAAAATCCTGAGTGATGTGGGGAATGGGAGGATATGGGCCAAACCCAGAAGAAATTCTCTGACCCAATAGCTTGGAATTGTTGCCTTGAACTAATTTAGAAACCAGCTGAGATGGGGAAATATCTGAAAGAGAAATACAATGACAAATCTAATGAGAAAAAGCTCACTGCAATATGTTGGGCCTTGGCAGATGCCTATCGCACACTGCTAGGTACTGTAGAGCAGCAGATAAAGGCAGAGGGGCAGGAAGATAAATCAACAGCAACATATCAATGATTTGGAAATCCTGGTTTGTCCCAAGTCTGCCTTATACAAGTGCCAGTACTCAATAAAAAAGTGATCCGCCATATGAATTTGCCTGGTTTCTGTTTTTACTGTCACACCTTCTTTAAATAAAGTGAAACTAAATCCTACATGACTCAGGCACAGAAACCATTACTGAGTCCGTGTCCATAAAGGATCTTCACAGCCTAAGAAAGGATTACACCCGAAGGTCTGATGAATCCATAATAAGTTGGATGGTCCGTATTTGGGATGCTGTAGGTGATGATATAATGCTGCATGGTGCAGAAGCGAGGCATTTGGGATCCCTGTCACGTGATCTAGCTATTGACCAAGCGATAATAAGGGGGGCTGAGTCTGCCAGTCTCTGGAGACGGGTCTTGAATGGCACGAGGGATAGATATCTGTGGGGAGATGATCTCTATATGCAGAAAATCCAGTGGAAGAGCCTATGAAGGAATCCAAGCCACCTCAGAGGTAATCGTCACTGAAGCACAACTCCTCTGGCACCCCGACTACCAGTGCTGGGGTGGATGTTCCAAGCAGAGGTTCCCTCTACCCACCATGCCACCAATGCCACATGAAGCAAAGGGATTGCTCTCATCCCACAGCACACCCGTATCGGAAAACTGAATCGCCCAGGGATTTTGGAAATAATCACAAATTGGCCTGAAGGTGAAAACTTTGGTCTCAGTGATGAGGAAGAACAAGAACAAATGACACATGCTGAAGAAGCTCCACCATACAACCAACTGCCATCAGAAGACACACTCTACGCTCTTTTCACCGACGGTTCTTGTCGCATCATAAGGATGAAATGAAAGTGGAAAGCAGCCGTATGGAGTCCCACACGATGGGTTGCAGAAGCTACTGAAGGAGAAGGGTGATCGAGCCAACTCGCTGAACTCAAAGCTGTTCAACTGGCCCTGGACATTACTGAAAGAGAGAAGTGGCCAAAGCTCTACCTCTACACTGATTCATGGATGGTAGCCAATGCTCTATGGGGATGGCTGGAAAAGCGGGAAAAGGCTAATTGGCAGCATAGGGGAAAACCAATCTGGGCTGCTGAAGAGTGGAAAGACATTGCTGCCTGAGTAAGAAACCTAACTATGAAAGTCTGCCATGTAGATGTCCATGTCCCCAAGAGTAGGGCTAATGAGGAACACCAAAACAACAAGCAGGTAGATCAGGCTGCAAAGATAGAAGTGTCACTGATAGATTGGAAACATAAAGGAGATTTTTCTTAGCTAGATGGGCACAGGATGCCTCAGGTCATCAAGGCAGAAATGCCACCTATAAGTGGGCACGAGATTGAGGGGTGGATCCCATGGATAGTATCTCCCAGGTTATGGCAGCTGGTGTGCGGTCAGTAGCTCTGACCGTGGAAGCTTTGACCGGTCCAGAGAGATGGTCCCAAAAGAGATCGTCTTCCGGTATGCCACTATTGGCATTGCCAATGCATTTTTCTCCATTCCTCTGGCAGCAGAGTGCAGGCCTCAGTTTGCCTTCACCTGGAGGGGTGCGCAATACACCTGGAAACAACTGCCCCAGGGGTGGAAACACCATCCCACCATCTGCCATGGGCTGATCCAGACTGCACTGGAAAAGGGTGAGGCTCCAGAACATTTGCAGTACATTGATGACATCATTGTGTGGGGGGACACTACAGCAGAGGTGTTTGAGAAAGGAGAGAGAATCATTCAGATTCTCCTGGAAGCTGGTTTCGCCATCAAGAAGAGTGAAGTCAAGGGACCTGCTCAAGAGATCCAGTTCCTGGGAATGAAACGGCAAGATGGACGGCGTCAGATTCCCACTGAGGTCATCAATAAGATCACAGCAATGTCTCCGCCAACCAACAAGAAGGAAACACAAGCTTTCCTCGGTGCCATAGGCTTTTGGAGGATGCATATTCCTGAGTACAGCCAGATCATGAGCCCTCTCTACCTGGTTACCCGCAAAAAGAACAATTTCCATTGGGGCCATGAACACCAACAAGCCTTTTCCCAGATTAAGCAGGAAATCACTCATGCAGTAGCCTTTGGCCCAGTCAGGACACA
>NW_008236785.1:4956-7853 GCF_000691975.1 Corvus brachyrhynchos
TTTGCTCAGGGACCTGGTTGCACATGGTGGGTAATGCAGAAAGATGGAACAACACGTTGTGTACCGCAGGGAGATCTGATTGTTGTGTGAAAACCATCTGTAATGTGACATGCCTGTATACCACTGCTTGCTGAGTGTCACTGCCACTGTTTGTACATAGCTGTGTATATATATATGTATTAATGTGTCTGTGTAGAGTTAGAATATATCCGTTTGGGCATTGAGCTGACAATATGGGATAAGGGGTAGAATGTCTTGGGGTGACTTTATGATGTGTATCCCCTATCGCTGCCCTATGCCCAGAAATTAATTTGTGCCTTTCTGTGCCTTTAAACTGAGCCTGAGAAGGGGGAAAGGAAAAAAAACAAGCTAACTTTTCAAAGCAGTTTTTTTTCTAGGACACACACACACTCGTCTGCGTTCTGCGGCAGCGAGAGAGCGGAGAAGCACTCTGCTTGCTTTTTTCAGCTAGTTTTTCGGGGTTTTTTTCCCTCCGGAGAGTTGAACTTTGTTTTCCTGGGAGTTCGATTTTTTCCCTTCTTCTTTTCTGGACTGTTTCAACATCAGAACACATCGGGAGGATTTTTTTTTCATCAAGGCCCCGGAGGAGGGCCCACCCCATCCCGGCTCCGAGGAGGAGGGGAGAGGCTACCTACAGAAGGACTCTGAAATTTTCCCAGGTTTTCTCGCCACAGTGAGAGGTTTTATTATTTAGCATTATTCTCGTTTTCCTGTGTGGTTGTTAAATAAATAGGTTTATCTCTTTCACTTTCCTCTGAGGAAAATTTCTTTTTTTCCCGAATCTGGTGGGGGGAGGGATGGTTGTAACCTGCCTTCTCTCAGAGGATATATCTATCTCCAAATTTGTCCAAACTGGCCCAAGTAATTAGATTGATTATATGACTGATGCGATTTGAAAGTTCATTTCATTATATTGGTTTACTTCTTCATTGACCAGGTATTTTTTTTTTCATTTGCTTTCTCTCAGATGATAGCCTTGTGTGGTACAACCAATGAATCACTATATTTCTTTAGAGGCGTGAAAGTCTGTCACACTATATGGTATCTAATGGATTAAAAAATGGGCAGTAGTAAAATTGTCTTTCCTATCTTAAGTTATTAAGACTGATAAGAAGACCATTTATACTTAGACAAAGCAACCAGAGAAGAAACATTACTGGACCTGGTGGTCACCAATGCAGATGAGCTCATCAGAGAAATTAAGACTTGAGGCAGACTGGGATGTAGCAACCATGCCCTGGTTGAGTTTGTGATCTCAAAGAGCCTGGTGAGGAGAAACCAGGACCCTGAGCTTTGGAAGAGCTAACTCTCAGATGTTTAATGAGTTGGTGAATGAGATCCCCTGGGTAACTGTCCTTAGGGAGAGATTTGCTGACCAGAGATGGCAACTCTTTAAGGCCAATTTTCTTAGAGTGCAAGAGCTCTCCATCCCAGTGTGTAGGAAATCAAGCAGGGCAGGCTGGAAAACAGCATGGCTGAGCAAGGATCTGCTCCTCAATGTCGCTGTTGAGACGGTCACAACACACATACACTCTGCCCCAAGCAATGGCAAAAAGCACATTTATTATTTACACAACTTCTTTTATACACTTTCTTAACTACATGTTCATTGGCTATTATTTTGCTACAGTACAATACTATTGGTTGTCTGTGACTGATAGATAAAGCTTTGTAAAGGGAAGGCCTGGTAAAATCATGGCTCTGTCCTGTTACTTAGCCTAAGAAGAAATGGACTGTGGGAGAATGACTCAGCTAGAATAGAGGAAGTGAGGCTTGCTGCGTGAATGCCTCGTGCCCGCACCGTGGTGTATGGTGGTTGGTTAAATTTGGTTTGTTGTGCCTTAAAACTATGTAAACTAACAACCGACTAACGGCATAAAAAGGCCAGGTTTTTTGTAAATAAAGTTCCTCCTTTGCACCTGCCTGGGGACTCCTCGCTGCTTCCTAGTGTTACATCTGGTGCCTGAATGCGGAAAACAACCCTACAATGAAGAGCGGACCTCTCCCAGGACCGAAGCCCCTGGGCCCCAGGAGCGGCCCCGGCCCGCAACCTGCACCGGTTCCCGCGGACCCCCCGCAGAGGCCCCCGGCAGTGCCAGTGCCCAAGCCCACACAAAGGACTCTGGCGGGGGCTCTAGGCAGTCCATCCCTACGGTGAACTCTGGCGGCGAGCTCCGGCGGCAAACCGAGGCGGCACCCTTAGAGGACCCGAGCGACCTCTCAGCTTCACCTTATCAAACTTCAGTGCGCGCATTCGACACTGTGAGGCGAACTGCGATTGATAATGGGTACTAAGCTGTCTCTCGAGCAGAAACAGACCCTAGAGATGGTGCGGTAGCTTTTACGAAGGCAGAACAGAGATTATTTCCGATGCTTAATTCCTTTCTTTCCTAGATTGGCTTTCTACGCATATCAAAGATCTCCCACTAGCCAGCATTTATCACCTGGATGCTTGGCAAACAGTTGGGCAAAAACTTTTCTATCTCGCGAGTGCGGGTGATGTCTGTGCGTCCAGGCATCTTGCGACTTGGGGAATTATAATATCAGCTCTGTAGCGGGTTCCGTTCGTAAACCGGGTGGAAACACCAACTTAGTGTAGTGGTTTGGCTCAAAATATCCATGACTTCCTTTTTTTCCTTCTGTGAGATAAGAATTAGGAGAAAGCAAAGCAGGCAGAAAACTTAAACAGTTGCAGTACAAAGAAAGAGTTTTATTACTAATAGTATTAAAAGTAAAGAGAAGTAACAAGAAATTAAAGGAAACCCCCTCCCCTTTCCAGCACTTTCCTCATTTTACCCAACTCACACAAAGGGTAACAGAACATGGGGTGTTAGTCAGTGTTGCAGTTCTTCGTAAGTCTCTTTCATATGTTTAAG
>NW_008236785.1:9124-18975 GCF_000691975.1 Corvus brachyrhynchos
TTAATAAACTTCTTTATATTCTTTCAAGTTTGGTGCCTGCTTTGCATTTCTCCTAATTCTTATCTCACAGAAGGTAAACAGTAATGAGTGTTTTAGACCAAACCACTACATTAAATTGGTGTTTCTGCCCGGTTACAAACCCAACCCGCTACAGATGCAGATGTCACTACAACCGTGGTAATATCAAGGCCTCTCCAACTGGTCCCCCACCCTCGCAGGGCCTCTGGAATGCTGCAGCTACCCCATCCCCATGCGGGCCACCGGGCCAAGCTGCACCTCTGACTAGGCCATGCCAGGAGCTGCCGGCCACCTCCGCTCTCCCTCCGGAGACTATTACTTTAAATAGCTATTCAGACATGGCATCTTGTGATGCCCAGGCAGTACAGCAACTGTACCCTACACATGATAGGGACTGGGTCCCCCCATATCTGACTGCGTACCCAGTTGTCTACGAGCTGGCCAGGCCTCCATCCTATAAAGATGTAGAGTACTCTGTCCTGAAGGAGTTGCACAGGCTGGCAAAAGACGCAGGTACAACTTCTGAGCAACTCATTACATATTTACAGACATTAAGTTCTGCCTATATTCTCACTCCTGCTGACTGGAAAAATATGATGAGGATGGTCCTGACAATGACCCAATATCTTGTATGGTTCTCGGACTACCGCTCATCTTGCCTTTCTCAGGCAGGACATCTACAATAGAGGGATCCCCCTGTCCTTGTGGTTCAGTTAACTGGTGAAGGTGTGTTTGAGAATGCCAGAGCCCAGACTATCCACGTGATGTTTATGACCTCATTGCCTGTCTTTCCATTGCAGTGCTGTGTCAGGTTCCAATGACAGACAAAGCTGCTAACATTTCTTATACCAAGGTTGAGCAGGGACCAAGCGAGCCTTACACGGTTTTCATGAATAGGTTCCAGGCAGCGCTGGCCCGACAGGTGGATGATGAGGACACACGACAAAACCTGTTATGGCAACTCGGGTATGAGAATGCGAATTCTGACTGTAAAAAAACCCTCTTGTCTATTTGTAATCGCCACACTTGTGATATAGTGGAGATGGTTAGAGCTTGCCAAAATGTAATTATTCCATCCCGTAGCACTAACCCCCCCACTGCAGCTTACGCAGCTCGGTTGCAGAAAGAGCATGGCAATTGTTGCCATCGTTGTGGGTCCCTTGATCACCTGAAGAACAATTGCCCTCTGCAGCAACCAAGAGGTCAATCTCCTTCCATTAATGCCCCTACCACTAAGTGTCCCCTGTGCAAAAAGGGGTTCCATTGGGCTAAAGATTGCCGCTCTCGCTGTGTTGTGGACCATAAACCTGCAGTCTTGGGAAACCGCCCTCGGGGGGCAAATTCGTGCGCCCCGCAGAAACAAACAAATGCGAAGCACTGTGTCTGGCAAGCCAGCTCATCCCAGCAACCTCCGGAAGTGCCGGACTGGACCTGGCCACCAGCCAGCCAGTAACTCTGGCGACCACCTCGGTTCATTTAGTCCCTACAGGGGTATGGGGACCTATTGGCAATAATATGCATGCTTTACTAATCGGACATTCTTCTACCACTAAGCTAGGGCTCTTTGTGTTACCTGGTGTCATCGACTCCGACTATGAAGGTGAAATACAGATTATGCTCTGGATGCCCAAGCCACCTTGCTTTATACCCACAGGCCAGCGACTCGCACCGCTTGTTTCATTCTGCAGCACAAACCCGGGTGGAAAAGGTAAGCGTGGTGCTGCAGGCTTCGGAAGCACTGGCCAGCCTCAAATTTTTTGGGCAAGTGCTATCACAGCAGCTCAGCCAACCATGGTCTGCACGATTGATGGTAAGGAATTCAAAGGACTTGTTGATACTGGGGCTGATGTTTCCATTATCAAAGCCAGTGACTGGCCTAGTGATTGGCCCACAGTTGATCCTGCCTCAACCCTGGTTGGAGTAGGAGGGCTTCAATGCCCTCACCAAAGTGCCCACCTTTGCCTTGTTCATGGCCCCAATGGGCAGACTGCCCGCATTGCACCATTCATTGCTCTAGTGCCATGTACATTGTGGGGACGTGATGTCCTGGGACAGTTTGGAACTACTGTGAGCATAAACACTGACTCTCATCAAACCCTTTTTCATAGAGGCCATTGAACAGCCATTCCAAACACAAGTACTGAACATATGTAAGCTCATATGGAGGACTGATGACCCTATCTGGGTCTCTCAATGGCCCCTACGTCAGGAACGGCGACAGAACCTACAGCAGCTTGTAGATGAACAGCTGTCTCTCGAACATATACAGGCATCCTCTAGCCCTTGGAACACTCCTGTATTCTGCATTCCCAAGAAAAGTGGTAAATGGCGACTGTTGCATGACTTGCGCGCGGTAAATGCAGTCATTGAACCAATGGGTGCCTTGCAACCTGGACTTCCCTCTCCTGCAATGATACCTCTCGATTGGCCCCTCGTTGTCATAGACTTGGAAGACTGCTTTTTTACCATTCCCTTGCACCCTGATGATGCACCTCGTTTTGCTTTTTCAGTGCCCACCCTGAACTATGCAGAGCCAATGAAAAGGTATCACTGGACAGTTTTGCCACAAGGCATGTGCAACAGCCCAACTATATGCCAGAGGGTGGTGGACCTTACTCTGTAACCTGTCCGCCACCAATTTCCTGAAGCAACCGTGTACCACTACATGGATGATATTTTACTTGCAGCTAAAGATCATTCTGTTTTGTGTTCCATACAGGTGGCTGTCATTCAGGCAGTTTAAGCAGCTGGCTTGGTCGTTGCACCTGAGAAAGTGCAGCAGCAGGCCCCGTGGCATTACCTAGGGTGGAAAATTACTCAGCAGACTATCTGCCCTCAGCCTGTAAAGCTTTCTGTTAAGGATTAACCTGACCTGAATGATTTGCAGAAATTGTTAGGTTCCTTGAACTGGTTACGTCCCATTCTAGGTTTATCCACAGAACTTTTGCACCCCCTGTTTGCTTTACTCAAGGGTGATCTTAATCTCAGTTCTCCCTGACGGCTGACTCCTGAGGCTAAAAAAGCCCTAGAGCGTTGTGCTCAGGCTCTGGAAAGTTGTCAGGGCTGGAGATGGGACCCTGATGAACCTGTTTCTCTTGCTATAGTGGCTAGCAAGATTCAACCCTTTCCTGTCTTGTTTCAGTGTTTTCCTGATGACAGTGATCCCTTGCATGTGCTGGAGTGGCTATTTTTCCCTCACACGGCAACAAAAACTGTATGGACTGTCTGTGACATGTTTGCACAGCTAATCATGAAAGGCCGTGAGCGGCTGTGGCCATCATCCAAAGGTGATCTATTTACCTGCCAACAAAGAAAACTTGTCATGGTTGTTGTCAGAGGACACTAACTTTCAGACTGCACTTGCAGACTTTTCAGGACAATTGTCTATCCACTACCTTTCACATCGCCTGTGGACGGAGGTGGGTAGCCTCCCCTTATATGCAAAACGCTGCTGCAGTATGACTCCGGTCGACAGAATGACAGTTTTTACGGATGCATCCAGCAGAACCAGCAAAGCTGCAGTAGTATGGTGTGAGGGTGACTCTGCCCGATGGCATAAAAGGGTTCTGACTGTGCACAAAGCTTCAGTGCAAATGCTAGAGTTAGCTGCTATCTGCTATGCTTTTCAGTTGTTTTCACAGGAACTGCTCAACATTGTAACTGATTCTGCATATGCTGCTGATATAGTTGTTCGTTTGGAATCTTCATACTTGCACTATGTTGATAACCCACTTTTATTTGCAGAGCTGCGTACACTGTGGCTTTTGATTAACAACCGGCAGCATGACTTTTATGTGCTTCATGTCTGTTCTCATACAGGTTTACCTGGACCTATCATGGAAGGTAATACTTGTGCTGATCTTACTGTCATGCCAAATGTTGTGCCTAATAAGTTTGCTCAGGCTAAGCTGTCTCATGACTTCTTTCATCAGAATGCACGCTCTTTACGAAAGCAATTCCAATTAACTACCTCACAAGCTCGAGACGTTCTGCTTTCCTGCCCTTCTTGCCATGGAATTGCTCCTGCTCCTTTAGTAGAATGAAGCTGGCCAAACAGCATGTGAAAGGCAATATTCTTTTGATACAAAGGCTTGTCCCAGGCCTCCAGTGATGGTAAAGGACCCAGTAACAGGGCAGTGGGCAGGACCTTTAGACTTGTTAACGTGGGAAAGGGGTTATGCTTGTGTCTCCATAGGTCACCATGTGAAATGGGTTCCTTTGCGGTGTGTGCGACCATTTGTTGCATCATCCTGATCAGTGAAGGCACTGCAAGTGTCATACCCCCTACACTGGATGGTGCAACCGTATGGATCACCCTTGCAAATGTTACGCACACTGATACTATGTGCATCTCTACGACAACTGCTAGTGATCTTTTTCGCACATGCTTGGTAGGGGTACCCATTGACAAGAAATGCTCTGGTAAGCTGTATAATGAAAGCGTGCAGCAAAACTGCACGGCCCCAGGTATATTGCAGCATATGTGGTGGTGCCAGGACCCCTGGCGGAAGACCGCAGGACAGGATGAGATATGGTATCAAGATATGAGAAGGATGCATGACTTTCCAGCTTTGCCCTCACAGCCACAAGAACTAGATATGCTAGGGACTTTGCGCACTTCGCTATGCTTTTACATTGATGGTACGTTTGGTGTTTATATAAACACTGTTAACTTTGATGTCTCCCCTAAAGGTATTTTCAGCAATGCTTCCTTGTGGTGTAATCGGACCTTGGAAAGTCAACTGACATCTGGCATCAGCACTATTGCACTCCCCTTGGACTTGTTCTTAATATGTGGGGAGTGCGTCTGGAAAGGTATACCAGGCACAGTTGTTGGTGGACCTTGCACCATTGGCCAACTAACCTTGTGTCACCCAAATTGGCTGCTCTAATTGTTGCAGCACAGCGTCGCGTTAGGCACAGCACACAGGTTCTTAATGAGAAGTGCGATCCGACGGTAACTTTCTGGAACACCGCAGAGCACATCTCTGCCAGTTTAGTGCCAATAATTGGTACTGCTCACACTTTGGCTTCTTTAAACAAGCTTGGCTTCTGGCTTGCAAAGGAAGCTAACGCCACTAGTGCCGCTCTTTCAGCTATGCTAATGGACGTTAAATCGGTGCGACATGCAACACTGAAAAACAGGGCGGCCATTGACTTCTTGCTGTTGGCTCAAGGCCATGGATGCGAAGATTTTGACGGCATGTGCTGCATGAACTTAAGTGATCATTCAGAGTCTATCCATAAGAGTATCAGTAATCTGAAGCAGCTCTTTAAACAGTTACAGCAACATAATGAGGGTGATTGGTGGGGGGTGTCTTCATGGCTCAACAACCTCGGCTTTGGCTTTGGGGCATGGTTTAAACACTTAGCAATGTATGGCATAGTTATCCTTGGTGTGTTCTTAATGATTATGATATGTATCCCATGTATTTTATCTTGTGTGCAACAAATGATCAATAACAGTCTTAATAAGACAATGGCTATACCGACACAGTTTTAGCTGTGCAACACTTAAAAAACAAAGAAGGGGGAAGTGTGACCGGTAGGTAAAGCTTTGTAAAGGGAAGGCCTGGTAAAATCATGGCTCCGGCTTGTTACTTGGCCTAAGTAGAAATGGACTGTGGGAGAATGACTCAGCTAGAATAGAGGAAGTGAGGCATGCTGCATGAATGCTTTGTGCTGGCACCGTGGTGTATGGTGGTTGGTTAAATTTGGTTTGTTGTGCCTTAAAACTGTGTAAACTAACTCCAGTCTTTTTTTGGTATATTGGAAAAAATATTTTGAATGGGTGTTAGAGAACCTCAGCCAATCCTTCTAAGGGGTGGTTGGTCAAAGGACCAATGACCTCCTACCACTCTTGCAGACCACGTTATATAAACCAGTTTATAATTATTTAAATAGAGCTATTCTCCTGACTTGAATCGTGTCGTTCTTTTCGCCGTTCTTGGTACAACAGCGACAGGCCTGTTACTTAGCCTAAGTAGAAATGGACTGTGGGAGAATGACTCAGCTAGAATAGAGGAAGTGAGGCATGCTGCGTGAATGCCTCATGCCCGCACCGTGGTGTATGGTGGTTGGTTAAATTTGGTTTGTCATGCCTTAAAACTATGTAAACTAACAACCGACTAATGGCATAAAAAGGCTGGGTTTTTTGTAAATAAAGTTCCTCCTTTGCACCTGCCTGGGGACTCCTCGCTGCTCCCTAGTGTTACAGCTGTCTATAGTGTACACACATTCTTTGCTAAACATCAGCCAGTATCCTCCCCTTTGCAGCTGTTACAACTTCTTTCTGCTGTTTATCTTCTTGCTTCTGCAATTCTCACGGGTACAAACTGACCGTATCAAGGGAAATGTCTGCAAGGCCTTCAGACCAGCTGTCGGTTCCCACACCTCAAACTGAGGAGTAAGAAGGAAATGCACAGCCAGTGGAAGCAGGGACCAGTGACCTGGGGAGAATATTGGGATATGGTTCGGATGTGTAGGAATGGGGTCAAGAAAGCCGGATGGAACAGGACTTGGAAAGTGTGCCGGTTTGGCCAAATTTAGAAATATATCCTATGAGAGAAGGAAGGTTACAAACCATCCCTCCCCCACCAGGTTCGGGAAAAAATAAATTTCCCTCAAAGGAAAGTGAAAGAGATAACTATTTATTTAACAAACACACGGGAAAAGGAAAATAATGCTAAATAATAAAAATCTCTCGCTGTGGAGAAAAAACCTGGGAAAGCGTTAGAGTCCTCCCTTTGGTCTCCTCGGAGCTGGGACTTGGCCCAGGGCCAGGCCCTCTGCGCTCGGTGGAAAGTCCTCCCGATGTGTTCTGATATTGAAGCAGTCCAGCAGAAAAGCTAGGTGTAAGAGCTTTGGGGTGGTTCGGACGGTCGGGAGATCTCTATAAGCAGATCTTGGGACATGCGGTTTATTGCAAAGGGCGTGGGTATAGACGCAAGCGAAGAGGAGGTAAGTAAGAGAGTAAGTGGGTAAGGGAGTAAGTAGAGTGGAGTGGTGAAGTCCTGGTTACAATACAATAAATCATCTTCTGTACTGAATATTCTGATTGTCACTAACCAATCTAATACAAGATACAAATCCTATAGCATTTACATACAGCCTATAAGAGTTCTTATATTACCATAGAGTGTTACATCTTAACTTCTAAAAACTACTCTTTGGACCCCTTCTGCTGAGCTAGTAGGGTCTGCTCTGACCCTTGGACCTGCCTGCAAGCAGAGGGTATTGTTCCATCAAGAGGGGATTACCTTCAGTTGGCCATACCATTGTTTTCCAGTTGTTCAGTAACTAAGACTTGGTATTTCAAAAGCGGCTTTCATTTCGATGTCGCCTGTAGTTTTCATATTCCCAAAATCTTTTGTCAGGCAATCATATTTATAAGGCTTTCCTGTTTCATCTTCCCCAACAGCTAGGGGCTGGAGGAGCAAAGTCCTTCCCACTGTAAGGGAAGGGATGGTTCGAGACCACTTTTCTATAGGACCTGATGAGATGCATCCCAGGGTCCTGAGGGAACTGGATGATACTGTTGCCGAGCCACTCTCCATCGTATTTAAAAAGCCATGACGGTCAGGCAAAGTCCCCAGTGACTGGAAAAAGGGAAACATCACTCCTATTTTAAAAAGGGTAGAAAGGTAGACCTGGGGAACTACAGACTGGTGAGTCTCACCTCTCTGCCTGGGAAGATCATGGAACAGACCCTCATGGAAGCAATGTTAAGGCACATGCAAGACAATGAGGTGATCCGAGACAGCCAGCATGGCTTACTAAGGACAAATTGTGCCTGAGCAGTCTGGTGGCCTTCTATGATGGAGTGCCTGCAACAGTCGACAAGGGAAGAAAGACTGATGTCACCTACCTAGACTTCTGTAAGGCCTTTAATACGGTCTCATATGATATCCTTATTTCCAAATTGGAGACACATGGATTTGAAGGGTGGACTATTTGGTGGATGAGCATTACAACCCATCCCAGGAGACGAGAGTAACCCAGGATCTTGTTAATAGATTCGTTGTGGTGGATTACAGTGAAACACTGGATGATTGATGTGTGTAAATATATGTATATAGGGTTTATTTTAGAACAATTTGGTTGCAAAGGAAAGCAGGTATGTAGCCATTTTGATTTTTATTATTATCTATAACAATATGAAAGCATTGCAATATGAAAGCACAAAAATATCATCCAATGACACGTGTAAGGGAAAAGAAAGTGAGAGAGAATAAGAGAAAGAGAATGAGTGTGAAAATCTCACCACCCTGTTGACCTTTGATGAGTCTTGATTGTTGCAGCTTAGATGTCCATTGGTTGAAGTGATGGTCACAGTCTTTATCAATCTGGGGAAGCCCACAAAACACAAAGTCAGATGGGTTAAAATACACTGAGGCTAGGTGGGAACACCCAGGTACCTCCCATGAGGGGAGGAGCATTCAGTCCTCTGGTGAAAGGCCTCAGAAATGAGTCTGGGGGCACTTTGGAAGTCTTTTATTGTTTATGACACCTTCTAAGACATGACAGCTGTCTCTCAGGCATTTGAGCCAGGGATGCCCCATCAGACTTTCCTGGGGGGGGAAGGGAAGGGAGTTTTATAACCCAGTGGTTTGTATAAGGGAGGGCAATTTAGCATGTCAAGAGGCTTCATCCTGTCTCCTGAGGTTCCTCTCTTATCTCACTCATAGCCCATCCTTCACCCTCTGTCTTGGAGCTTTAGCCATTACACACCCAAAAGTTGGCTCTCCCACCTCCAAACACAGCTCCACAAAGCACCCTGGTGTCTTCACCAACTAAGGAATGTTTTGAGTCATTAACCCATAAAAGTCCAGTCTCTCACAATGAGGAATTGGCATCCACAGCCAGAGACTTGTGGTCAATGGTTCTACATCCAGGTGGAGGCCAGTGACAAATGGTGTCCCTCAGGGCTCTGTCTTGGGACTGGTGGTCTTTAATACCTTGATCAATGACATAGTGGAATCGAGTGCACCCTCAGCAAGTTTGCAGATGACACAAAGCTGAACAGTGCAGCTGACACAACAGAAGGAAGGGATGCCAGCCAGAGGCACCTGGTCAAACTTGAGAAGTGGGCCCATGAGAACCTCACGAAGTTCAAGAAGTCTAAGTGCAAGGTGCTGCACTGGGGTTGGGGCAATCCCAGACATTAGTACGGACAGGGAAATGAACTCCTTGAGAGCAGCCCTGTGGAGAAGGACTTGGGGGTTCTTGTGGATGAAAAGCTGGACATGAGCCATCAGTGTGCACTTGCAGCCCAGAAAGCCAACCATATCTTGGGCTGCATCAAAAGAAGCCTGGCCAGCAGGTTGAGGGAGGTGATTCTCCCTCTCTACTCTGCCCTCGTGAGACCCCACCTGGACTACCGCGTACAGCTCTGGTGTCCGCAGCACAAGAAAGATGCGGATTCGTGTCCTGGGTAACCCAAACTGTTACTGTATGCCATATCTATCGGTGTCCAAAATTGTTACTGTCACTTTAAGACCCTGCTGCCAGAAAACGGAACGGTGGGGCAGGGAGGGTGCCCAGGCCTTTTAAAGTTGGAGCATGGAGGGAGAGCTCCCTCTCTTGCCTCATGGCTTTTGCTCAAGGCAGAGGCTCTGCTTTGTGGGTTTTTTTTGTTCCCCTTTTGGCTTTTGCCAGAGAGCTGAAGCAGTGCAGGTGGAGGCTCCCTTTTGGGTTTTCTTTTGTTTATTTTTACGAGGGGTTTGCTCCGGGCAGTTTTGTTTTTTCTTTTTCCGAGGAGCTGCATTTCTCGGTCCTTGACTGCCTCAAGGAGAATTCTGCGAGCGCCTGACTAGAGCCGCAGCATTGCCCTT
>NW_008236785.1:19605-19965 GCF_000691975.1 Corvus brachyrhynchos
GCCGCTGGGAGAAACTCTGGCCGACGGCAGGATCGGCTGAGGAGCAGACGTCCTAGGCGCGCCCCAGGGCTCTCCTGGAGGAACTCCGCCCCTCGGCTCCCTCACTGCAGGGGCAGACAACAACCTGCTGGAACTGCGGATAAAATGGTATGTTTTGCTTTTAGGGTGCCTGTAAGTCGTACGCGTGGCCAGGGCTGCTGGTAAGACGCGAGGAGACATCCCGAGCACAGCGTAGTCCCTGTGTGGGTAAAGGTGGAGCTTGCAAGCAACTGGCTACGGGAGCTGGCAAGAGGAATTGCCGACCAATAGAGCAGCTGCTAGCGATCCTGAGAGGAGATCGGGTGGATTCGGGGGGGGGGG
>NW_008236785.1:20396-22009 GCF_000691975.1 Corvus brachyrhynchos
GAGTTCCTTTAGAGGGAATATACAGAATCTCCGCAGGAAGATTAGTGGCTTTAGATTGAGAACAACCAGCAGCAGAGGATTTAGGTTTTGTAAGATTACATGGAATAGCTTGTTTTTGTGGATGTGTTAGAACTTTTCATTCAGCGAGAGGGTGGCATGTTGCATGGGTATTAATACAGTGTAAAGTTTGTAAGAAGAAGGTGGTACTGCTCTTCTGTCAGGAGGCAGAGCCTATGTTCTCAGTGTTATCGGAGGCACTCTAGTGAAGTTGATTTTGAGCCTATTTTAAAGTTTGTGTGAGAGAAGTCGTATTTGGTATCTGAGGTTTGGGAGGTTCGGTAAGAAAACTGGGAAAGACCTGTGAGAGAGTGTGAAGAAAGGTTCGGGTGGAAGTGAGATAAAACTAGGAGAAGGAGACTAGGAGAAGGAGATAGAAACAACAGTGGCTAAGCAAGGAGGGAGGTCGTTGCCCCCCTCCATCCCTCAGCAGTTATATGGTAGGAGTATAGCCCCCGACTCTTTCCGTGCATTTGTCCTACCTGCACGAGTGATAGCAGGGATTCCTTGCTTTGTGTGTGGGGGCTGTGGGTTTTAGCTCAGTGCGGATTTTGTGGAAGTCGGAGATATTATGATTCTATTTATTTAGCAGACAGAGATCCGTGCCCAGAGTGCTGGGAAAGCAAGGAACATTTTGTTTTAAAACTTTTGTGTGGCAAAGAGCATCACGTTCCTGAAAATAGTAGTGTGCTAGAAAAGGATTGGGAGGAGGTAATAAAGGCTTTTGAAGAAGATTTTAAGTGGCAGCGAAGCAGGCAAGAATTTATAAAGATTGGCTTATACACTATACGGGTGACCTGGAGTGAGTGGCACAGTATTTGAGTGAACTCGAACTCTGAATAGGATGGGAACCAGACAGAGTAAGGAAATCTCTTGAGCGAGCCCTCTTGGCTGTGTTTTGGCACATTGGAAAGAGATAGTAGGAGCTGGAGGCACAGAAAATAAAAGAACTCTTGTAAAATATTGCACCCAGTGGTGGCCACTGTATAAATTCGAAGATGGAGCAAAATGGCCACCTAATGGGACTTTAGATGGCCATCTAATGGAACTTTAGATGATAATACCTTGCTCCAGTTAATGCTGTTTCTGAGACGGGAAGGTAAATGGGAAGAAGTTTCTTACACTGATGCATTTTTCTCCCTCCGAAATCACCCTGAATGGCAGAGAGATTGTGGAATCAAACCCCCCAGTGATCCTATGGTGTTAGCTCTGGAAAAAGAAAATAAAAAAGGCAGAGGAAGAATTAAGCGGTGTTGTTTGTCGTGCAGTATAGGTCAGAGATGCATAGTCAGACAAAGTCTATCAGGCAGTAGCTCAGGGACAAGACGATGATGAACTAACCGATTTGCCTAAGCCTCCCCTTAGGAGACGGGAAGAGGATGCGGACTCGGAAGGAACACCAATGCCAACCCCCTCTCCCCTGGGCAGTCCTGTCTCGTCCCGAACCAGGAAACAGGCACCTCTGAGAGAGGCAGTGGCACCTGATGGGAATACAATGTTGATTAGAGTACCTTTCTCTACTGCTGACCTAGATGCATGGTATAACGTTGCCAAAA
>NW_008236785.1:22183-23246 GCF_000691975.1 Corvus brachyrhynchos
AAAACAGCATAAGCCAGATTGGTCTGATATACAATTACTATTGGGTGGACTAAGAGACACGGAGAAACAGTTAGTTTTGAAAACAGCAAGAGACTTGGCAGAGGACTATTATAAAATGCAACAATTAGATATAAAAAATTACTTCCCACTCCCAGGAACCAACTGGAGTCCGAATAGAACAGCCGAATTAGAGAAATTAAAAGGTTATCAAGAATGGATAGCAAAAGGGGTGGAAAGGGCTATTCCCAAGACCCTAAATTGGTCAGCTTTGTATGCAGGAAAACAGGGTCCTTCCAAGTCACCATCCGAATTCCTGGATCGTCTGAGGGATGCAATGCGCCGCAATACATTGCTGGATCCTGAGACCGAGGTAGGGGTTCAACAGCTTTCTAGGACAATCCACAGGAGATATCAGACGTAAATTGCAAAAACTTCAGGGGCCAGAGGGGAGGAACCTGGAAACTCTATTAGATGCAGCTTGGAGGGTTTTCAGTAATCGCAAAAAAAGTTACAAGCAAGGGATGAAGAAATTAGTAGCAGTAGTAAGGGAAGGAAATAGGGAAAAACCTAGACAGGGACCCCCCAGACAAGGACCTCCCAGATAGGGCCCACCCCAGCTAGGTAAAGACCAATGCGGGATTTGCAGAAAGTTCGGTCATTGGAAAAATGAGTGCCCAGAAAGAACACAAGAAGACCGCCAGAACAGAGGAAACCGAGGAAGGAGGGTGGTTGCATGTGTGAAAGAAGAGGACCGGGGGATTCTACCCTAGCAGATCCACTGGTTATAATGAAGCTAGGGGACAAGGAAAAAGAAATAGAATTTTTGGTCGATATAGGGGCAGCATATTCAGTTTTAAATAAAGCTTTAATGCCTGTGGGGGATGACTACATTGTGGTAAAGGGAGCAACTGGTCAACCTGAAAAAGCATATTTTTGCAAGCTATTGAAATATAAAATTGAGAAACAATGGGGTATTCACAAGTTTTTATATTAACCCAATTCTCCAAAAGCACTTTTAGGAAGAGATCTATTGGAACAATTACAAGCAACCATTACTTTTAGG
>NW_008236785.1:27427-28789 GCF_000691975.1 Corvus brachyrhynchos
AGAATTAAAGAAAAGCTAAGTCCCTTCAAAATACTTTATGGGAGACCATGTGGGGTACAGAAAGGAATATCTACCCAAATAGGGGAAGAGACACTAACCACCTATATGATTGCTTTAGACAAACAGCTTAGAGAAATTGGAAAACATGGCTGGAATCCAAAGTCGAGGCTTTGAGGGGGCTGGAACTGACCGTTTTTGACATTCAGCCTGGAGATTATGTATATGTTAAGTCTCATACAGAAAAAACTCTGGAACCACAGTGGGAAGGACCATTCCAGGTGCTTCTCACCACTTACACCACAATTAAGATCAGAGAACAGAGTGCCTGGATTCACCATACTCGGGTAAAGAAGGCTCCAGAGGCCCCTTGGAAAGTGACCCCTGGTGATGATGAACTGAAATTGAAGTTTACCCAAACAAAATGAAAACGTTAGGGTGGCACGCAAGTATAACTCAGAAAATTGGTTTTTTCATAGTCATAATTGTAACCTTCAGTTGGGAATTTATTCATAGGAGAGAAGACATATGGTCCCAAGTCCTTATGCTGTTTACTGGGCTCATGGGGAAATATTCTGATTTAAAGGATTTAAATCTGCTGACTGTGGTCATGCACGGAAATCAAGTGTATACAAAGCAAGAATGGGAAAACCAGAAAACTTTCCAGCTTCAGGGAACTGTAGGAGAAGAAAATAGGATGCCAATGATTAATGGAACGACTCATAAAAAAGCAACCCAAGTTAGTGTTTCAATGACTCCTGCAGACAAACATAATGAAATCTATAGTCATTCAAGTGAAGCAGATTGTTGGTTTAATTTTACATTAGTACAGACCATTGAAGTAGTTTGTCTTTGGGGCCAGGACAGTAATGGGCTCTCATTCAAATTCCAGATAAATGCCATGGCTAGGCCTGTTACAGGGGGTATAAAAGAAAAGGCAAATATCTTCATGGCATCATTACAACCTACACCGGCAATCAAATCCAAATCCAGGTCACATCACTTAAACCTGAACCAAAGATTTATGAGATTGGCCCCTATGTAGTGAGGAACACAGGCCAGCAATTACTGCTGTTTAATCCAGAGTGGTCTCTTAAGCGTGTAGAACTACTAATGCAAATTAATATCTCTGAGATCCAACCAGCCTCCTCCCCTTTAATACAAACATCCTTTGAAGGGTAGACAGCCTGGCTGCAAAAACAAACACCCCTCAAAGGCAGAATGCAGAGAGACCTGACTGGCATGCTGGGAACAGGACTGGGAGTTATAAATGGAATTGATTCAGAGATACTGATGAATAAATTGGCCACAGCAACCAGTGACCTGACCAAATTAAAACAGCCCCTACAATCCTCCCTATTAGCA
>NW_008236785.1:29379-31473 GCF_000691975.1 Corvus brachyrhynchos
AAGCTGCAAGGCTGAGGTGAGATTAACCCTTTTTATTGCTGTGAAGAGCTGAAAACCTGAGGGAAGAGAGAGAGGAGATGCTTAAAGCTGAAATTCTGTTGTGAAGCTATGATATATCAGAGTATCCTGTTGTAATTTCATGAAGATATGGGGGGTGGAGTGTTCAACTCGTGAGCAAAAGCACCTGCGCTGAGATAGGCAGATGCTGACGCAGCTGTAATTTCATGAGAAGTTTGGACAGGGAGAGATGAACCAGATGAGGACTTTTGCTCCAAATGGGAAAGGAGAAAACCTCAGTCCCTAGAGATGAACCAGATGAGGACTTTTGCTCCAAACGGGAAAGGAGAAAACCTCAGTCCCTAGAGATGAACCAGATGAGGACTTTTGCTCCAAACGGGAAAGGAGAAAACCTCAGTCCCTAGAGATGAACCAGATGAGGACTTTTGCTCCAAATGGGAAAGGAGAAAACCTCAGTTCCTAGAGATGCTCCCAGAGATAGTCCTAACGATGAAGATGATGAAGACCCTTTGCTCCCAGGGAAGGAGAAGGGCCTCTGTTTTTGTTTCTGAACGGCTCAACCTTAAAATTGTACCCCAAAAAACTTCAAGAGTGGACCCTCGAAAGCAGTTGCGGGAAAAGCTGCAAGTCGGGGGAAAGGACTCACACGCAGGCAGAGAGACTCCTCTTCCTAAATGGACTGAACAATATTTGGAAGTGGGCGGCTGTCTCGTTGTGATAATGTTTTCATAGCATGAGCAAGAAGAGACTTCTCTTTCTAAATGGACTGAACAAGGTTATTATGGAAGTGGTAAACAGACTGAACATCTTAAGGGTTGTCTTTTTACATTGTCAGTGGGAGAAGGGAGGAAGGTGGGGGGAGGAGAAGTTTTCCAAAGGTGTGGTATGATTTTTTTTTTTTCTTCCTTCTTTTAGGTCTGTTAATAAACTTCTTTATATTCTTTCAAGTTTGGTGCCTGCTTTGCGTTTCTCCTAATTTTTATCTCACAGAAGATAAACAGTAATGAGTATTTTGGACCAAACCACTCCACTGAATTGGTGTTTCTGCCTGGTTACAAACCCAACCCGCTACAGGATTGTAGGAGAAAAATGGGAAATGGTCAATTTAGAATCTTGCATCGCACGGGAACAACAAGGGTTTATCTGTGAAAGTAATACACTTGATGCCAAAGACATATGTCTTGACATGGAACAAGGCATTTGTCACTTTGAGATCCACCCAGACACTACACTGAAAACTTTACTTGTATATACTGGTCAAGGTTGTGTGTGCTTAAGAACTATCTGCACTTTTATGATGATAGATGACTAATATAAATGTAGCTGCCAGGAATCACTCTAATTTTTGTATTTGTAATTTTACCAAGATTTTTTGTTGTGACTTTTCGTATTTAGCACCGGTTGTGTCTCATCAATTCATAAGGTCTAACTACACCATATACCATAAATTGCTACCCACACCTATTGGGATGGACCTAACATTAGTAAAGCAATTAGTGAAACATCAGGATCTAATTGAGATTTTAGAAGAAATCCAAAAGAACAGGAAAAAGACCTTAGTCACCATCCATCATGACACACAAAAAATAAGCAGAATCTTGCAAAGAGTAAAACAAGATGCAAGTCATAAGTGGTGGGATACGCTTTTCGGGTGGTCACCTACCGCAACTGGCATTCTGAATACGTTATGACACCCCATAATTGTCTTATTAATTTTGGTGAGTGCTTGCTTTGTGTTGTCTTTTATGTTGCTTGTTTGGAACTATAGAGTACTAAAAAGGTTATCAGTTTTAACTACTCTGTCAAATGCACATGGAAAAGCATTAAGGGATGCTTATCATAAAAGATTATTAGAAAAAGAATTTACGTATTAGTAAAAGAATTTACTAACTCTTTAGAAAAGGGGGGACTAAATCAGGGGGATGGGGAAGCAGAGGTTAAATGATTTGCTAAGAAGTTGTTTGTTAGAAGCAATGCATACAGCTTGCTCAACACTTATTGTGCCTACCAAAGCAGGATGAGAAGATATAAGACTATTGATAAAGGGAAGGAATCTTGACCAAAGATCCTGTTTTC
>NW_008236785.1:33784-34367 GCF_000691975.1 Corvus brachyrhynchos
AGTTTTCTGCCGCCATTTTCCCTTTGTTTCCCTGCAGGCAGGTGCCATCTTGGGGGGGAGGGGTCACTCCATCATTTTGTGTTTCTCTTTGTTCCTGGGGAATCTGCAAGATTTCAGCAACTTCTTTGATTCTGTAGCTGAACTTTTGTGAGTGCTGCTGTCCTGCAAAAAACTAAGGTAGCTGTAGTTTATGGTAAATTACTGGCTGATTTTCCTAAAACATGAAAGGCTTAAATTTAAAAAGGGATTAATAAGTGCTATTTTAACTAGATAACTGGAAAAAAATTGATCAGTTTTGCAATGTTGCCTAATATCTCTTGGATATTGGAGTTTTATGATTCATCACTATTTTATATTTTTTTATGGATAGCTGATATAAAAGAGTCATTAGTTTTATATCCTGGTATAGCACAGATTTGTATGCATGCACAGGTATTTTAATATTCAGAAATATGAAACATTTGGTTTTTTTAAATGGACCCCCCATTTATCAAAGAAAAAAACTGGTAATTTCCAATTTTTTATTAATGCTAGTGTTGCCAGAATGATTTTTGCTTTTATATTTCCTTCATACATATATATA
>NW_008236785.1:37449-51130 GCF_000691975.1 Corvus brachyrhynchos
GCTGGGGAAATAAACATCTCTGAAACATCTACCAAGAATCCATCCATATATATTTCTTTTCCACGGGACTCCTGGTTTGATATATACGTGTTACAGTAATCCCCGCTGTAACACATTCCAGAGGCTCCAAACCCCGGGGGTTCAAGGCCCCTATCCTATCTTGGTTCTTCCTGGGAGCCAAGGTTGAAAACAGCTCTTCGAGACACATTTTCATAAACAAAGTTTAGTTCCTATCTAAAGGGGGGCTACAGAAGAGGTGGAACCAAAAGGGGGGGAATTACTACTTCAATTGTGCTTCTAATTGGCGATTCTTGTCAATTATGCTAATTTGCTAAGCTTATAAAACTGCATTCACCCCATGTGGGTTGGGCATTTTTCTGTATCTGCCCCTGGAGGCCTCCAATAAAGACCAGTCTTTATATTACCTCCTATACTAATATTGTCTCAAAAGCGTGTTGTTTTATTTCTAGGTCTTTAAGGCATCACTAGCAATAAACCTAAAGGTAGAAAAAAAAATCATGAGCAGTGGTTGTGGTCTAAAAATGTAACTTCAAGAAAATGTTGCACAAAGATGCTCAAAGTGTCTGTCCCTTAAATGACACTGACGATAATTTAAATTCTGACATTGCCACATAGCAGTAGAAACTTTAGTTATTAAAAAGGGTTGTGCTGTTATTAGAAAAAAAATATTCTAATCATTGTCACTCAGCTGTAAAGGAGTTCTGAGTATATAATCATAATAAGAGACAACCTTATTTTTTATATTTCCTATTGGTTTCAATCAAAACTCAGTCACAAATGAGTCACAGTGTTATTAATGGGAAAAAAAACCCTAAAAGATCTTTCTGGATTCTCCATAGTTGGCAGTTACAAATTCAAAATTAAATAAAAATGCTTTATTTGACACAATAATGCACTCATTTAGGAAGTCTACTGTTTGCATTATACAAGGAGTTAGATCCAATATTTGGGTTGTCTATGTTAGTAGCATACACCATAAAACCTACTGTAACAATACCATGATAATTTAGCGGTCTTCGGTACCTTTAACACCAACAGTCAGGAACAGCATTTATTGGACTCCTGAGTCCCAGCTGATAGCCTAGTGAACCTTGCCTTAGGTCAAAAGACACTTTGATACCAAGCAATGATGATAGTCCATTCTTTCAGAGGTTCAGCTGTGTGCGGTATACAGAAACAAGATGCTATGGCAGTGCTTCATTTCTGGAATGTTGAGGAGCTGTATTAATATCTTGCAAAGCTCTACTGACCAAAACACAAATCACAGATAGTGATTTTCAACATCTGGTAACATTAGACTTCTAAATAAACAGCAAGACACACCTTATTGACCCTAGTTCAACAAACCAACCTTCAGATCCCAACTGCAAATCACTGAGTTATCTGGCTTTTAAAGTAATTCCCCTTCCCCAGTTTCCTCCCACCCCTACGAAAATGTGCAATCCCTGCCCCCACCATATGTACTGGAAAACACTAAACTTGAACAGAGGTCACCAGTTACAGTAATTTTTAAGCAGTGTCCTGGAAAAAACATTCATATCATGTAAGTTATTGGTATTTTCTAAGTTTAGGAGATTGTATTATAGCTTCCCAGCTGAAACCTAGCCCTAAGAAACTATTGATATAAACAAGACAAAGGAACTGAAGGTGCTGAAACTCAACTCTTGTACTAATCAGTGGTGTAGCTCCAGAAATAGTTTTTCCCTATGTAGTTGATACATAGCATATACATTTCTGATAGTAATTTGATCCTTATGGCTGTTATTTTACACAAAGAAATACATTAAATGTTTGTCACAAACAATCTTACAGATTACAATTAAAGCATTTTAAAGCATTCAAATAAAAATTTTTAAAGTTTCTTTTTCACAAGGAAGAACAACAGAAAAAATTAAATTGTTTTCCACATAGTTCTCTTAAAACAAAGTCCATAAGGACATATTCAGCACCAAAAGTTAATTAAAAAATGAAACACAACAACAAAAACAAAAACAAAAAAAACCAAAAAAAAACCCACCACAGCCAAAACCCAGCCATAGAATAGAATCTATAAAGTAAATATTTAATATTGCACTTTGTTTCTCTAATGCTTGGATTTTACTTTTTCCTAATTCAGATCAAGATTCTATATCAAGTATTGGACTACAACTATGAACCTATAATGCCTCTGAACAACTAATAAAAAAGTTTAAGTGGGAAATCTTTGATAAGGTTTTAGAATTTTTCACTCTGATCACAGCCTGTGATGCAACATCAATTATGACAACATTGGTCAATTTTGCTTCATATATAGTTTTTCCATTATACTAGGATAAGTGCTTCAATGCTATGTATATCGACAATTCTTCCCTAGTTTGTTAATAAAAAAGAAAAAAAAAGTAAAATCATCAAATGCCCTTTTATGCCAACAATCTTAACTTGTAAAATTTTGTCTGGTTGGAAAGGATTGAAGGAAAGGACAGCCACAAAAATGGCAGCATAAGACATCACCCAATTTCCAATTCTTGCTTATCAAAGCCCAAACATTTGAACTGAATCACTTAAGACATGACTTTCATTTAATCACCCTGTCATCATTTCTGGAACATAAAATATCTTTCATTTTCTCATTAAGGCCACTTATGGAAAAGCCTATTATATTTATGAAGCCTTAAAAATAAGGCATAACTTTGTAAGAATGAGCACAATACAGAAACACCAGCTTTCCCTCCCCTCCCTTCTGAGCTGTTTCATTGCACGAGGATTCACACGATGAATTAGTTTTTAAATAGTCAACATCAGACATGTCTCAGACAATAGTTTTTGTTGGTGGTTTTTGGGTTTGGTGGTTTTTTTTGTTGTTGGTTGGTTTTATTTATTTTTTTACACTATTTCTGAAAAGAAAATTTACATTTACAAATCTCTAGCATAAAAACACTGATCAGATCTAATAGCTCCATCATTCATTTCTTCTTTAGAATATGTTCAAGGAGTCAGTGCTTTTTCTATATAATTTCTCACATTCTAGATGAATGTATGATTAAAGTTGTTGGATTTTTTGTTTGTTTCATAGAATCAGAGAATATCTTGAGTTGGAAGGGACCCACAAGGATCATCGAAGTCCAACTCCTGGCCCTGCACAGGACAGTCCCAAGAATCCCACCCTGTGCCTGAGGGCATTGTCGAGCGTCGTCCAAACACTTTTTGAGATCTGTCAGGCTTGGTGCTGTGACCACTTCCCTGGGGAGCCTGTTCGAGTGCCCAACCACCCTCTGGGTGAAGAATCTTTTCCTAATATCTAACCTAAACCTCCCCTGATACAACTTCAGGCCATTCCCTCAGGTCCTGTCACTGGTCACCAGAAAGAAGAGATCAGTCTCAGTGCCTGCCCCTCCACTTGCCCTCATGAGTAAGCTGTAGACTGTGATGAGGTCTCCCTTCAGTTTCCTCTTCTCCAGGCTGAACAAACCAAGTGATCTCAGCCACTCCTCAAAAGGCTTCCCCTCTAGACCCTTCACTATCTTTGCAGCTCTCCTTTGGATGCTCTCTAATAGATTTATATCCTTCTTATATTGTGGCACCCAAAACTGCCCCCAGGACTCAAGGTGAGGCCGCACCAGTGCGGAGTAGAGCGGGACAATCACCTCCCTTGACTGGCTGGTGATGCTGTGCCTGATGAACCCCAGGACATGGTTGGCCCTCCTGGCTGCCAGGGCACTGCTGACTTATATTTAACTTGGCATCGACCAGAACCCCCAGTTCCCTTTCTGCAGAGCTGCTCTCCAGCCTCTTGTTCCCCAGTCTGTCCGTACATCCAGGGTTGCCCCATCCCAGGTGCAGAATCTGGCACTTGCCTTTGTTGAACTTCATATAGTTGGTGATTGCCCAGCCCTCTCATTTGTCAAGGTCTCTCTGCAGGGCCTCTCTGCCTCTGAGGGAGTCAACAGCTCTTCCCATTTTAGTATTGTCGGCAAACTTAGTATACCTTCGAGTCCTGTATCCAAGTCGTTTATGAAGATGTTGAAGAGAACTGGCCCTAAAATGGAAATTTTTTGTTATAAATTGTTTGTTTTAAAGCTCTCAGGACTAGCCCAGGAGCGATCAGAGCAATTCTCAGCAAACTAATTTGAGTATGGCTGGTAACACTGATACTCTGGCTCAGTTTTATAACAGTTTTAGTCTACCAACCTCCAAACCAAGATGATAAGGCCAATGGAGCAATATTTTGGTCACTTAAACGAGCTTCAGGTCAACAGAACCTGGTTCTCATGGATGACTTCAACTACCCAGACATTTGTTAGAAGAACAATGCAGCAGCTCACATATCAGCCATCAAGTTCCTGGAATACGTAGAGGACTGCTTCCTCATAGAAACATTAGATGTGCCAAGTAGAAATGAGGCACTGCTGGACTTGCTTCTCACAAACCAAGAAAACCTGCTTTGTAATATCTGTTAGTGATAACCTTGGCTGCAGTGATCACAATATTGTAGAATTAGAGAGCCAGCTGAGTACGCTAAAGGTTAGTATTAAGACAAAGGTTTTAGATTTTAGAAGAGCAAACTTCAGCTTGCTCAGAGCTTAATTAGGAAGGATTCCATGGGAAGCTTCCATGAAGGATTAAGGTGCTAGTGAGGGCTGGGAGTTTTTCCAAGAATGCTTTTCTGGAAGCACAAAAGCAATTAATTGCCTTTAAAGATAAAAAAATAGGCAGATCAAGAGACCCCCCTGGCTTAACTGCAAGCCTCTGAGTCTGCTCAAAACCAAGAGAAGCATACCAGAGATGGAAAAGCAGACAAATATCTATTGAATACTAAAAAGGCACTGCCAGGGCATGCAGAGAAGCAGTTAGAAAAGCAAAAGTTCAGCCCAAGTTGAAATTGTCCAGAGATGTCAAAAACCCCAAGAAAGGGTTCTTTGTGTATGTAAACAGTAAGAAACAGAAGGAAAATATGGACCTGATGTTAAACAGGAGAGATGAATTAGTCACCAGCAATGCTGAAAAGGCTAGAGGTTCTCAACACTTTCACCTCCTCTGTCTTCTTTACCCAGCACTGTTGGGCCCCAGGCCTTGGGAACAAAAATCCAGGTTGATGCAAACACAGACCTACTGTCAATGAAGAAAGAGTTAGCATGTGAACTGTTACAGGAGCTTGACCCCAACAAATCGATGGACCCTAACACTATCCACCCAAGGGTGTTAAGAGAGTTGGCTGACATCATTGCAAGGCTGCTCTCCATAACCTTTGAGAAGTCACAGAGATTGGGAGACTGCCCAGGAGATTGGAAGGCTAATATCACCCCCATCTACAAGAAAGGATTAAAAGAGGATCCTGGAGATTATAGGTCCATCAGTCTTATTCAGTCCCTGGGAAAGTTATTGAACAAATATTCCTTGGGGCTATCAGAAGTTAAATGAAGCACGGGATTGGAAAAAGCCAGCATGGATTCACCAAGGGCAAATAATGTTTGACAAACCTGATCACCTTCGATGACTAAGTAACTGGCTCAGTTATGTGGGGTAAGCAGTGGACACTGTCTACATGGATTTCTCCAAGGCTTTCGATGCTGTTTCCCACAGCCTCCTCCTACAGAGACTGTGTTATGGTCTAGACAAGTGGTCTGTGCAGTGGGTGGGGAACTGGCTGACAGACCACACCTAGAAGGTGGTGGTAAATAGCTCCTTTTCAAACTGGAAATTGGTCACAAGTGGAGTCCCCCAGGGATCGATATTGGGCCCAATGCTCTTTAATATCTTCATAAGTAATCTGGATGATGGAATCAAGTGTACCCTGATGAAGTGTGCTGATGATACCAAGCTGAGTGGGGAAGCAGACACTTTGGAAGAAAGACCCACCCTGCAGGAAGACCTGAATAGGCTGGAAGAGTGGGCTAACAAGAACCTTATGAAGTTCAACAAAGACAAACCTCTTGCACCTTGGAAAACATGATCCAGGAATGCAGCATAGGCTGGAATCTACCCCTCTGGGGAGATGTTCTGTGGAAAGGGCCCTAGGGATCCTGGTGGAAAACAAGCTGAATATGAGTGAACAGTGAGCTGCTGTGGCAGAGAGCCAACAGGATGCTGGGTTGCATCAACAAGGGCACCACCAGCAGAGATAAAGAAGTCATTCTCCCATTCTACTCAGTGCCTTGTCAGGCCACACTTGGAATACTGTGTTCACTTTTGGTCCCTGATATACAAAAAAAAAATGTGGGCAGGCTGGAGAGGGTCCAGAGAAGGGACACAAAGATGATTCAAGGACTGGGAAGCTGCCATGTGAAGAAAGGCTGAGAGAACTGGGTTTGTTCAGCCTTGAGAAAAAAAGGCTGAGGGGAGACCTTATCACCATGTTCCAGTATTTAGAGGGTGGCTACAAAGAAGATGGAGACTTCCCTTTTACAGGAGTCACATGGAAAAGACAAGGGGTCATAGGTACAAGTTACTCCTCAGGAGATTCCAATTGGACACGAGAGAACAATTTTTCACAATGAGAACAATCAGCCATTGGAATAATCTCCCCAGGGAAGTGGCAGATTCCCCAACATTGGACACTTTTTAGGTGTAGTAGGTCATCTCATCAAGACCATGCTTTTGCCAAGAAAGGTTGAACCAGATAATCCTTGAGGTCCCTTCCAATCTGGTATTCTATGATTCTATGACAGAGTATCATAAACCTTGAAGATAATACCAAATGGACAAACTGAGCTGCTGCTTAGTTGCCATAGTTCAATTTTTTCTTGCAATCTGAAATACACTTTCTACTGGAGACTCATTTTATATATAATTTTTGATGATTAGGTAACTATTATTTAAATAAAACCAAACACAAATCAACCAACAAACCTTCTTCTTCCCATCCCTAATAGTTAAGCTATCTCTGCCCATGAACCCTGGACAGCATATGATTATCCCTTTTTCACACTTTCTTTTCACACTTTGCTAGTGTCTGCTGGTGCTGCTTTCACTTTGTAAGTTTTGCGCATGTCCGGGTTCAAAATCCCCCTCAAAGAACAAAACCAAACCACAAATATAAATAACAGTGCAACATAACAAAACAAATAGCATTCTAACAGTTTGGCAAGTGATGAATTCACCTGAGATTACATGATCTTTAGGCAGTCTGTAACAAAACATTGCTTTGCAATAAAAGCAGAAAGGCAACAAATTCTTTTAAAAAATCAAGAAGTTATGCAATCTTGATCACGTCTCTTATTAGTTTCCTTCTGTTATCTCTTCCCCCACCTATCCATTTCTTGTCTACTACAGTTGGCTGCAAAACATACAGCAAGGATTGACTCTGAAGGCATGTAATGTTTGTAAATAAATCCACAATAGGATCCAAGCTGAAGAGGTGATACAGGATCAGCCTACTAGGACAATTCTGAGCATGTGCATATATGCAGGTTAAGTCCAGGCTACATCAAATTAAAAGAAAAGTCAGGGCATTTGTCAGCCTTCATCTCTTCTTTTTTTTTTTTTTTTTTTGTCAAAGCTTTCTTTTTTTCCTTGTTGTGCAGATCACAAACAATTGGGGAGGGTGTTAACAACAGTCCATCACAAATGAAATAAGTTGTAGTGACACTTAACTGTATAACATAAGTAATAAGCACGTGCAAATTTTCATATAATCATAGAAAGCAGCCATTCCGCTCTTACATGGTTTGAGTGTTTTCAAACACCTGACTGCATGCTAATAAGGCTGCTCCTAGTATGTGCCACTATTTAATGGAGGGGGACACAGGTTTTCAAGCATGTGGAGCAGTCCTATGATGTGCTGTAGGTGTCAAAGCATGATCACAGGTTCTTTTCATTTGTTCACCATACAGGCAAGAGCAATGCCATTTCCTTTAAAAGCAAGTCTCCACTATGACACCTTGATCTTCAACACAGGTGTGATTCAAAACCCAAGTCAAGTCAGCTTTTTATGGATTCCTTCAATGAGAGGGGCAAGACGGTATCTCATCTGTGGGCTGATCTGGGTTTGGATCAATCTAACCAAAAGAAAAAGGAAAAAAGCCCGAAACAAAAAAACCCCCAAACAATTGACCAAATAAACCCAGAACAAAAAAACACCCCAAAAATAAAAGCCACAACAACCCAGTGCATTTTAGCATGAATTGCTAGGAATAAAAATCAAAATTCACAAGTTTAAGACAATTATAATGATATGTGGCATTTCCAGTGTAAGGGTTATTGAAATAATTGAAAAACTTCTAGTTAGACAAAACTTTGGATAAGCAGTAATAGAAATATTAGATCCAGTGGAAGACTTTAAACTACAAGTTGATGGTAATTTAAGGATAAGCATGAATAACTGCTATAAAAAAAAATTTCTCCATTACTCACACAGAAGTCTTTTGAATTATCTGATATATACAAAAAAGATTACATGACACATATCACTGGAAACATAATTTAAGAAATATGTAATTGAGAGAAGCAAAGAAGTTTTTCTTGAAATGGCAGAAATTTATCAATAAAAAAATCATTCTACTTTTAAATTAAAGTAGTTAATCCTCAAATATCCTATGGGATGTTTCAAAAAGTTCACGTGTTCTAAACCTTACCTCTTCTTCCTCTCTATAGGAGAAATAAAGGGTATAAGCCTGCTAACTTAGGTCTCAAAAACTAGATGGTAAGAATAGTTTAAGCGTACATTGCATCTTTTAGACAACATTGAATCAGTTAACTTCATATAGCTTTTTTTTTTTTTGCATTTCAAGCCTGGAGGGGGAAGTTGTGCTACATAATGCTATTTTCCTAAAGTGGATCAATTCAGACAAAATTTGGCCCGAGGACACTTTTTTCATTTGTCCTATATCACTTCTTTTTCTTGAAAAACAAAAAAAAAAACAACATGAAAAGCATTAAAATTTGCATCTCTTTCATAGTTATTCGGTGGCTGCATTTTTATTTCTGTAAAGGCCAAAAGTGTTTAAGAACTGTGTACTTCAGAAAACTTAAGTCATAAATTAATACCAATACATCGCTTTTCTACCTGAAACTTCTGAAAGGCCTACATTCACAGAATTTAAACACACATGCAGGCAAAACAGTTTAGTGGTTGCTATAAAATGTTAGGAAGCAGCAGAGGTAAAAGAGTTGAAACCTTATTTTTAATACACAAATTTAAAAACATTATGTTTCTAAAATGGCGAACAACACTTGGAAAATTTCCAGAAAGTATTAGACTAGGGAAGAGTGCTGCCAACAAAAACTACCTCCCAGGTTGGCAGCTTCAGGAAACAGCATGATGGAGAAGCCAAGGCACCTCATGGAGCACCTTTTAAATGTAAGGTTGCAGAGTTCATGTAAAAAAATTTAAAAAAAAAATTAATTATAAAAAGGGTAACCCATGCTGTAAAACAGGCATGGAAAACTCTTGATGCAATTCATCTGCATCTTGCAAGCAAACAAAAATCCTCCTCAAAACCAACTTATTCCATGTTTATAATTTTAATGGTTTCTCCCAATTTTAGGAACGAGAAACAGCTTTCTAAACTTATTCCATCAGACAAAAAAAAAAAAAAATCAGTCACAAACAATATATAAATCATCATAGTCTGACAGATATACCTACTTCTGAATATAGGGGAGGAGGCAGAAAACGAAACTCCTGGATATATGCAAATAATGGTCCTTGCAGTGCTCTCTGAAAATCATCAAAAGCAGCTACAGGTGCAAGGCCAGACTGTCTGTTTTCCTCTGTGACCACTTCTGCATAGCTAGGAGGTGCTGGAGGGAGAAGGTACATAGAGTTCAAACAACAAATTCTTATGCGTGACAAAATACATAACATGATAAATTTTAAACTTCAACCACTGAAAGATTCACCAGCAGATAAACAATGACTTAAAAATTGTTAAACAAAAAAGGGAGACTATTTTGTTTTATTCTAATATTAAGCTTATGTTCAAAGACAGACTGACCACTGTTTATTGTGGCTTAATTATCCCTCTTAAAATTTAAATCATACCAAAGATAATTTAATCTCTGTACAGGTAGAAATGACAGAACATTGCAGTCCTCTGTACTCCAGAAGTCTCCAGGTCTGGGGTTTGTACTTAAAAAAAGCAATATATTAGATATGCAAAAAGAGAAGGAAGGAAATACATAATTCTTTCTTTGGCCATGAGAGATCTCCCATAGAAAAGAATATTTTTTCACAAAGCCTTGGCTACTAAGGCTGGTGAGAAAGCCCAGAAACTGCTATTATGGGTTGCAATGCCTTATAACCAAGGTTGCAATTGGGATACTGGAAGTGGAAGCAATGAAGTTATGCACAGATACAATGGTATCCTGTGCTTTTATTTCTGCCACTTTCCAAAGAAGCTAGATTTCACAACCTGTCCTAGAAACAGAAAGGCAGGGAATGAAAAAAATCTCTTGCTCTACATAGAACAAGCAGGTGGCAAGAAAACATCCACAACGGATTTCCTGTGGGCTTTATTATAAAAGGATGTAATTTGACTCTGTTAACAAGACTGCAATGAATAAAGCAGACAAAAATCAAGAGAGTAGCGAATTGATTGGGATTTGTATTATCAAGTTACCTTCTAGTCTTTCAGGCAGTGTCAGACCAAGCCAATTCATGTTCATGCTACCCTGGCTGCTTACGCTTGATGTTCTGCTACCAAATGGATGTAGAGGAATGGTACCAATGACCAGTGGTAAGTTAAGGAATAAATCCACAGCTCCTGGAATATCAACATAGACCTGAAGAAAAATGAAACAAGTATATGATTAAAATGTGGGGGTCTTATCAGCATTTCATAAGTATTAGTCTAAGTTATCTTTCTATGAAAGTTTTCATGAGGAGCTTGTTTCTAATAGCCCCTTTTAGGGCCCATGCCCCTATGGAGACATGAGCTCTTCAAGTTAAGAAGAGTCTTAACATGAGCCCTCACATAGAAATGCAGTCTACTCATTAAATGCTTGCTTAGTTGACAGACAGCTGCTTTAAGAACTTGCATGATCTAAACTAAATTTACTTACCAGACCTCCTGTCATGACACTAATACCAGAACATGTATTTCTTTCATAACTAATGATCACAAAATGCTGTGCTAGAAATTTGTATGGCATGTTGGAAGCTACTCACTCTCGCGAGTGAAACAGACTGCCCAACATACCATCAGCGAATACTCCACACGGATTATACTACAGTCAAGGATTGAAGGAGAAACAGGTGGAATTTTCAACTGTTTGCCATTCCAGGTTTCTGTTTTGCCAGATGACAAGGATTCCCCACGGAGGTTGGCAACAAGCTGTCTGACTTCCTTCATTTTCCCTTTGGCATAGAATGCCTGTGTTTGGTAAATGGTTGCCTTTGGCACCACCATACGGGAAGAGCAATTCTCAATCTCAGCAAAGATCTGAATTGATTCACCTGAAACAAAAAGGAAAAGAAAAAAACACCAAAGAAACCAACAAAACACACCAGAATTTCAAATTCTCTTTACATTTACAAGGCAGCTTAAGCAAACTTTCACATTCTTTATCCTGTTATAACGATGCTGCTATCACTGCTCTACCTGAAAAAGCCATACACTGATGCTAATAGAAACAAGATCCACATGAGCTGTTCTAAAAGGAAAAAGAAAACAACACATCCAAAAAAATACCAGTCTAACACCCAAAACATGCCAGTCTAACAGATGAGGTCATTGAACCATCTAGAGATACAAGTAGCGCTGTCTTAGTTAACAGAGTATACGGAGAAGATTGCTAAATGCAGACTGATGTGGTACAAACATCCTTAATGTTTCATTTATGTAAAAACAGTAGCACAGACTCTAGCTTTAAAAAGGAAGGAAAACCACACAGAATTAATTATAGGATCACATACCTGGGGTGTAGCCCTTTCTTTCAATTTTGGCACTTAAAGATATTGGGCCTGAGGTACAAAGCCAACAACATAGAGTCTTTTCTTTTGTGCCTGCTTGAGGTGACTGCAAGAAGAAGAAAAGTATTGTCCATCAAATTAGGAGCTCCATGAATCTCATCAGGTATTTAAACCAACACAGGAAAATAATATTCATAACGTGCTTATTATTGCATATTTTGATAAACAAAGCTGCTTTCATAGGAAAAGTCTCAAGCAGTTTAAACAGCATTATACAGATACAATGTTTGTCCTAATTCCACTGGTGTATTCATATTGCTTTTTCTGCGATCCTCCATACTACAGCCACAATTAAAACAATACTAAAAGAAAGTACTGTATAGCTTAAAAGAAAAGGCTTCATAGCCTACACATCCCAACATAATGCTGCAGAGCTTTTCATTTACCTAACAGCAAATTAGAACATCTTCACATTTTCCATTAAGCTGCATTTCCAAAGCAAAATAACTAAGCTAAACTACTGTAATCTTTACTCCCGATATTTCCTCAGTTTCTGCATAATCCTGTTTCATCTATGTTAAAAAGACTTATTTTACACACCAGGATTTAGGGTTTGATCCAAAGCCCACTAAAGTCAAATGAGAGACCTTCAATTTTCACGGAGTTTGTGTAAGGTCCCTTTGCAAGCCGATTTTTCACCCATACACAAAATAAATCTGTTTCAATGGACTTCTAATTTTTTCCCCCTCTAGATTAAAATTTGAGAAGGGGATAAAATAAAGGATTTTTAGGCCAGACTGAAATCAAATCCTCACTGAAAGAAGTTGTGATATTAAAGTTATTTTAATAAAATGATATTTCAGGAAAGGATTATACAGAATTGCGATAATTTCCTCCCCACCAGTAGAAAGCTATCCATATGGAAATTATCAATTATGCACTGCAGTAAATTTTTTACTTTGCATTTTTAAGTTAGCAGTCCCTCACTAAAATATTAAGCATTGCATTGCTCCTTCATAGATTATTCTTTATTTATAATTGAAGAGGATCGGTTCACCAAATTTTCTTCCTTAATGAGAGTCTACAATTTAGTAGTATCAGTTTAGACCAACAAATGCATTTTACATCTTGTAAAAATCAAGTAACTCCAAGTACAGGATAACTTAGCCTTCAAAATACCAGCAGTTAAAGAGTTGTTAAACTGATATAATACTTAAAAGAGCTGTACTTAAACTAGCAAATAAATATTAGGTAAAGTTACATGCTGACGTTGTTTCAGTTATTATACTTCATTATTTTTATGCCAGAAAAGGAATGAATAGTTCTGTCAGTTCTTACCAGTAACGAAGGAGTGTTGATATCTATATGTTCAAAGACTGTAAATTCCTTCTTTAATTTTACTGGTATAAGCCAAGGCCTATGCAATTCAGCTTTCACCCAATACCGAACACTGCCGTGTCTGCCTTCGAATGAGGTAGCAAGTGGTCTGTGCAGGACAAAGGTCAAAGTTGAGTAAAGTTTTTCTCTCATTCCATTAACGATGCAATTGATCAGATTTGGAATTAGTATGTTGTTGGGGTTTAGGATTTTTCCTTTTGTTTCTTTCTCTTAGGGAATTTTCTCCCATTTTGTTGCTAAGAAACAATAAAGACCAGTACTTAAGAGAGACAAAAGAAGTGACCACAGAGAAGGGGGAGGAGTGCAGCTGGCTTTACTATCCTAGCTGAGGGGCATTCTCCAGGGAAGGGCAGAGATATCGTGAGATTTGGGCTGGGGGAGGGGTTGGGTGCAGCTCCTAGCTCTCTCTTCCTCTCTCGGCTTCGGGAGGAGGAC
>NW_008236785.1:51261-52687 GCF_000691975.1 Corvus brachyrhynchos
TCCCCCACAAAAAAAAAAAGGAATCCCACCATCTGCTTGGGTGCCTCAGGGGAAACCCCGGGATCCCGAGCCCTTTCCCCCTCCCAGGAAGCCTCTCCCTGCCGTGTTCGGGAGCCGGGCTGCCACTGCCTAGCCCCCACCGTTTCTTTGGCACTGCTCCAGGTTTTTTGCTACACTGCAGCCCCTGCCTGCCGGGATGTCCCGCAGTTCCAGCTACATCTGCGGAGTTTCTGATACATCTCGTCTACTACTCCGGGATTTTGCTCGTCCCTGACGTTCCAGCTTCCTGCTTCCGAGGTCCCTGCTACAGCTCCTTTTGCTATCCAGAGGGACACCAGGATCGGCTGCCCCTGGGGGTTTGTAAAGGAAGCCCCTTTTCCACCCCTTCACCATTAACCAGGTGAGAGAGGTGGCTAAGCTTGTGCCACAGCGCACCCTGCAGCCACAGGGGAATCATCGCACCTGACCTGCCCAGTCAGATGCCAACAGCGTCCCTGCTGGCTGTGACCATAACTACACCAACAGGGAAAGTCGTTGACAGCCAAGAGAAGGCTGTTGTTGGGTTTCTGGTTTTGTTTGTTGTTGCTGCTGTTGTTGTTGTTTGTTTGCCTTGTTATACATACTAGTAAAGAACTGTTATTCCTTTTCCCATATCTTTGTCTGAAAGCCCCTCAATTTCAAAGTTATAATAATTCAGACGGAAGTGGGTCATATTCTCCATTCCAAGGGAGGTCCCTGCCTTCCTTGGCGGACACCTGTCTTTCAAACCAAGACGTATGCAGAACTGTATTTTTACTGTATCATAATAAGCATAACTTATTTGCAACATTTCCATATCTTAGAAAAACATAATGTTAAAGTTGGGGAAATATATAATCTCCGATTCATTCAACAGTAGTTTTGTAGAAGTTTTAAGAATCAGTTAAAGAATTGTGCAAGAAAGTGCCAGAAGAATACACATCTCCTTCAGAGGCCATTTTCAAGTGTAGAGTAAAGCATGCCCTTTTAAGGTCAAATTAAGACCACCAAGAAAAATTAGCATTAGTACCATCCAATTATTATTTTGGACATTGTATTCTGTAAATAATTGTGTATTATTTACTTGGCTGGTATCTCAGTGGTTTAACTATAACTAAATGCTTTTGTAGTTTGTTTTGCCTTAAGTAGAGTAGTTAAATATTTCAATGTAAAATTTTGAAGAGAGAGCTTTTAAGCTTTGTCTAATTTTCCTTTACCCTGATGAGATCATCTTTATATATATACACACACACATAAAAAAGATAAAGACTATTCTGCTCTGAACGCTGAAAGACAAAGTCCTTGTGGGGACTTGAGAGAGGGAAAAAAAAATGTGTATAGGGACTTCAAACCTTTCAGCATTACCCTTTTATCCTCTTCTCCCTCCTCCTCCTCCCCCCCCCCTCTG
>NW_008236785.1:52701-59410 GCF_000691975.1 Corvus brachyrhynchos
TAAGATTTTTATATTCCAGTCATGTCCAGTTAACTGTAACTTGTCTTTTCATAACATTTTCATCCTTTAATCTCCAGGAAGAATTTTTATATTGCACTATGTTTGAAGTGCATCATAATAAAAGATAAGTTATGGGCAAAGCTTCCCTCCCTAAATTCTATATCAAATAATGCTAGCTGCGCTATTACTTTACTAGAAAGAATCATTCTGGTACAAGTTTGACATCTCTATTTGCACATCTAAAATGTTTACTTTTTTTCTTAATAACACAAATGAAAGGATTTTCTAATCAGCCTTCAATGTTTCATTCTGCTGCAGTATCCTTTAAGAAAAAAAAAAAATCAGTAAGGCCAATCAGCATATTGGTTCTTTTCACTATTGCTTTGTATTTGGTTGCACTGGGTCTGGCTGGGATGGAGTTAACTTTCCTCGTAACAGCCCATATAGTGGGGCACAGACACACACACACAGAATGACCAGACAGGCAGGGCTGACACAGACATTCATGGCTATGGTGTTTGTCTTCTCAAGCAACCACTACACATACTGAGGCCATGCTTTTCAGGAAGTGGCTGGACATCTGCCTGCTGATGGGAAGTAGTGAATTAATTCTTATTTTTGCTTTGCTTCTGCATATAGCTTTTGTTTTTTCTTATTAAAACTGCCTTTATCTTGACCCACAAGCTTGTCCATCTTATTTTCTCTCCCTGGCCTGTTGATGAGGAAGGAGAGAGCAACTGCACAAAGGGCTGGCAGGCAGCCAAGGTCAACCTGCCACATTGGTTTTGTTTTAAATAAATTTTAGAAATATTCTATGGATACAGAATAGTGAGAAATGGTAAGGAGGCAGTGTCAAACTAGTGTTCTTCAGGCCTTTTACTATCAGCCTTCATTTTTTCCAGTATTATCAAAGATGGCTTCATAGTTATTCTTTCAAGTCACTTGACAAGACCTTTCGTGTTTTAATCAATTCTTGTGCTATTTTAGTGGTCATATTTGAACATTTCTTCCAACTCAAGGGAATATCAGTATCACCCTTATCACTTCTTATAGAAGAATTTTTCATCTGAACCTTAAATTGACTTCTAAAAGTTTCCATATATATGGGTCTTCTTCAGCATTCTAATAATATCTACTGTAAAGCCCTGCACTATTCATGGAAACTGATCTGTAAAAGCATTTATCATCTGCAGGTTCTGTTAAAGCCAGTCCCTCTAATAAGGACATGTTTTATTAGCTTTAATATTAGGTATCAGTCTAATATCCTGCCAACTTTTTTTAACCTTAATGACTTTGGCACTTGGCTTTTACAGTAAAAGACTCCTCCTACCTCCTTTCTTTCATCTATTTCCAGACTCTCTCTGTTCCTTCATATTTAATTTTCCTGTAACTTGTGTTTGAGCTAATTTCCATGTTGGTAACTCCTCTATGTATAAATCTTCCCTTCACAATATGTACGTGTGTGTGTGTATGTGGCAATTTATCTTAAGACTTCTGCTATCACTCTTGCTTCACCTTTGCTTTCTGAGACAAGCGGGATTAGGTATGGGAATGTTTCTTGCTTCATCCACCCATTCATTTGCTTTTTTCCATCCTGGCTTTTTTGTCTAAAGGTCAGCCTGAGTATATACATCCTATTTGAAGTAGAAAAAAACCCCAAACAAACTCTTATTTAGTTCAAATGCGGTTAAGCCTGACACATCTCTTTCAGACTGAGCCTGAACAGTTAAGATGTTATCACTAGGTTCTGATGGCCTGCATGGCTCCAGTAAAATCTTGTTTCATTTAGAAGATACTTCAGCCCCTCTGCAGGACTCAAATGACACAAGTTCCTCTCCCTTCTGTGAAGGGGTCCAATCCTACAAGACATAAGGAGCCAACATACCTCAGTGAAAAGAAAGAGTAACCAACTGGGCAACAACGAGCTCCTGTTTTGTGAACAACTCTTAGCCAGTTTAAAAGCAACCTCTTCAGTTTAATGAGATTATGTCCTCTATTGCATGTCTGAGCACAACTCCTACTACCATTGAAAAGGTTTCCCTCCCCCCACAAGAATTTTTCTTAAGCAGGTATGTATCTTAGCCTTCTCTCACACAAGCTGTGTACTGCATGTAAGTACTTACATCTGTGGAAGCTCAAAGCTGAATGCATATTCATGCCTTCCTGAATGAATGGTGTGAAGACCTTCTTCAGAATTGTCATCATCTAGGAGGGAAAAACCCAATATGCTATTGCACCTGTGAACATTTTACACAGCATAATATATTATATAGGTTTCTTTTCCAGAACAAGAGAGATTTATACATTCTTTACAATACTAAGAATACAGTGTCCCAGAAACGAGTCTCTCCAGTCCATTTGTATTAACTGCTAAATGTATAGCTGCAGAATTTTTAAGGTTAGGTGAGATTCCAAGACTTGCCTGACATAAAAGCAGAAGCTTAATTGTTTTAATTTATGATCTTGATTCCAAGTACTGACATAGTTGTAACTGCTGCCATTTCAAGGTCTGCCTGAAAGATCTGTAATGGAAACTGTTTTCCGATATGACTTCTAGTTAAAACTTAAAATGAAATAGAGCTCTCTAATAGTATTAAGTGATCTTAGTATTGCCTGCTACATTAATTGATTACATTTAGTAATTCAGCTTCCTCCTATCGCCTGCCTAGCAAGTGTCCAAAAATTGATTTTTAAAAAAAGTGCACAAGCACCACCTAGAAAGTACCAAACAAATTCAGGGGCACGAGAAGTGGAAAGCTGTCCAATTAATGTTGCTAAGAGCTAATGTATCAAAAATTCAAAGTTTAGCTCGATTTTGCTTGGATAGCAAATTTCCTAATTTCAACGAGAAAGCTGACCTTGTTTTATAGTCATGATTCCTTGTATTGCTTTAAATGCTCCAATAAATTTGTGGTTTGTTCTGATATAATTACCATGAAACCAGAAAAAAACCCCGCTGATTCCAACAGAACAGAAAGTTATTTAGATAAAAACAATTGAGCACCTCATATACAAAAGGGTTGGCATAATAAAGGCACATATAGTGGGATTACGCAAAAGACCCTTCCTGTTTTTAATAGTCTGAAGCATCATGAAGGAATACTGCTACATTTTAGGATTTTTTTTAGTTCCCACTGTTCTACAAAAGTGCTGATGCTCCAATTTCTTTAGTGCACCAGAAATGCTGGAAAAAACCTATGCAAAAATATAAAAACACTAGAACACTATTTACACAAATGCATTTGCAGCATGTAATGTCACGAAATAACAATCTTCAATACACAGAAAAAGCAAAGCAATGTGTATAATGCTTTTTTGTTGTTGTTGTTAAAAAACACTTGGAGGGCTTTGTTTGCTTGTTTTTAATTTAAAATAATAATGTTTTCCTTGCACATACTTTTTTCATCCCTTCTTCACTTCCTGTGAGATCAACAGTCCCATTGAGCCTGAGCAGCAGCAGCAGAATTACGGTAAGCAAGTACCGAGCTGTCAATCACAGACTAGGCTGGAGCAGGAGAGGACTGGCCTAAACAGGCACGAGCACATCCCCTGCCAACCATTCATATACATATAGTATACATTACACCCCACTACATTTGCTCAGCAACTCTGCTCACAGTCTGGCCTGACTACCGCAGAAGTAGGGAGAGAGGGAGGGGCATCACCCATGCCTCACCATCTGCTCTCCTCATGCCACAGGGCCATGCTGCTGCCTTGCCCTGTGCAGACACCCCAATCCCGCACTTCTCTCGGGAGCATGTGCTGACCATTACTGAAAGGCGATTACAGATAGTGCTGGCCAGGGGCGTGAGACAGGAGAGATAACCGAGTGAGTGATGCAAGAGGCTGCAGGGTCGTGTGTCCCAACGGCCGCCCCTGCTCACAACTCCTTGCTGGCCCAGTGGATGTGCATGGCAGGAGCTTGAATACTTCTGTCTGTCCCCAGAGGTGGGCGGTCCCAAGAAAGGCAGTGTGCCCTCTAGAGCCACTTCGCTCCGCCCCCCAGCACATACTAGAGAGCGGGCAAAGGAACTTCCCCCACGTCCCAGCCCCCTACAATCAGCGGGTAGCATCACCTTAGCAACAGGCTAACAAACCCCAGCAGGCCAATGACAAGGCGGGGACAGGGAGCGATCTTCCAGACTATGGTAGGGTACAAGGTGTAAAGTTAAACTCCACTCTGTGCAGCGAGTGTTCACAGTCCTGCCTCTGCAGCCAAGGGAAGGACAATGGTGTCCCGGGATAACTGCTTAAGATTGTACGTGCTGCACATGCAGCACCAGTCTTGCTTCTGGTGTTGGAACGTGTCAGATCTGTCCCTTCCCTGCCACCTTTTGTTCCCTTTCCAGACAAAACCAAGCACCTACTATCGAGGTCAGCATTTGGATCTACAGGCCACATACAAAGTCATTGCTGCTGCTTAAGCTGACAGAAGCATAGGATCGCCTTCTTACTCGTAAGGATACATCCTGCTATGAATGACTCATGCATGCTTGCATGTTTCTGTCATCTGCAAGCCAGAGGTGAATGAATTTTTCGCATGAGAGGATTATTTCTAAGGCAGCAGTATAAAGAACATTTGAGCTAGAAAGACACCTCAGGAGTGACCCGAGCTTGCTTGCATCACGGTAACATAATTAAAATCAATAGCAACTACTATTTGCAGAGGATCTCTGCAGTAAATATGCTTCAAATTAAAAAACAAAACAAAAACACACAGAGAAAAAAAAACCAACCCCCCCCCCCCAACCAAACAAAACCAAAACAACACACCAAAACACCCAACCAAATTATGTACTCAGTTTTAACATTTTCTTGTTCTAGGAATTGAGTCATCACCACCACCTGACGTGTGCAACCAATCTGAGGAGAGAAGGAATATTCCCTCCCTTCTTCCCAGGACCGGTCCCAAACAGGATTGAACCGCTTCTAACAAAGGGTGGAAACTTCAGAAATAACAAGTCCCTTGTACTTTCACAACGTAACTATGCAAACAATAGATTAGCAAATTTAAGACCCACAATCCCACTCACAATGTAATACCCCATTTCCATACCCAAAATAAGGGAATTTGCAGGGCACTTTCCATTTCTATAGGGCCTTAGCAGACCAGGTTTTCATTGAATGCAGGTTCCAGAACTCCTCAACTCAGAAGCAATGCTTCAATCATACAACCATGACCTCTTATTTGGCCTTTCAGACAGATTTTTACATCTGGGTCGCCCATAGAGGAGTCAAATAAAAGAAATTAAAGTAATTTACAAGTATAATAGTTTAGAAGAAAGGAAGAAATGGAAAATTACGGGTGCAGTGGTGATAGCACATCAAAGTAATCCACAGGAAATCTTTTATCTGCCAACAATGAATCAACCTTAAAAATAATTCTGCAAGTCAGACCTGTATCTGTTATGTGTCAAAAAGTCTAATGTTACATTTTAATTACACTTATGATTCAATAGGATACTACCAAGAAAGTAATTTACTGCATATCTGGCTTTGATTTAACAGCTATTTTCCCCATAGAGAAACAAATCACGCTAATATTGCTAAGGAAAAAGAAAAAAAAAAAGGCATTATATATTAAAAAATACATATTATAAACAATGCAAAGCCTTATGAAAAGACTGTTAAAAGGCAGGTATTTTTAAAACGTCCTGTTTTCAGGTACTTTGAAAATGCACCTCAACATGCTTTTAAGTAAACGTTCAAATAATCAAAAATACAACCTAAGAATGTAACCAGCATTTCCTCATCTTTAGAAATAGTGAACGCTCTGAGACTGCATATTAAAAAGGGCTAAACCAAGCAAAGATACATCTCTTTCTGGAAATATGTCTGCATGTAGTGAATGAATAAGCGAAAAGCTTACCTCTTGCATGCCCGACTAGAACGTCCTTATGGTTAAAATACTCTACTTCTTCGGTGTAATTTTGTGTATAGGCAGTGTTGGATCCAGCATTTCTAGATTCGCTCCAACGTACTTTTGCATGTCCTCTTGCATGAATTTTAAGAGCTTTCACTCTAATTTCCCCAGTAACTTCTAAACTGATCCTTCCTGAGACTGTGTCCCCGCTAGAATAGACGGGGATATTGCTGTTACTGAGATAGTCAAAGCTTATTGTCAAACTCTTCACCTTCCCCAGCACCATGTTTTTTTAATGAAGTGTATAAAAATATACTGTAAGGAAAACAAAAAAAAAGTCAAGGTCTCATACAAAACGCGACCTTCAGTTTACAGCAGCAGCCGCCCAACACTGCGATATCCTTACAAAGGCAGCTGCCCGCACGCTGCCAGCTCACTTTAAGAACAGCTTTGTGAAAAACAACCACCCCGGCGCATGCGCGAAGTGAGTCGTGGCGGCGGTTTCCTTTATCTCTTGCGTGTCTTTCCTGTCGTGTTCGGTTTTCTTGTGTTATTGCTTCCGTCTCATGCAGAGAGTCAGAGCACTCCCTGGTGGAATCAGGGCAGTACTGCGAGTTCGCAGTACGGTATTGAGCACTTTAAGAACAGCTTTGTGAAAAACAACCACCCCGGCGCATGCGCGAAGTGAGTCGTGGCGGCGGTTTCCTTTATCTCTTGCGTGTCTTTCCTGTCGTGTTCGGTTTTCTTGTGTTATTGCTTCCGTCTCATGCAGAGAGTCAGAGCACTCCCTGGTGGAATCAGGGCAGTACTGCGAGTTCGCAGTACGGTATTGAGATATGTACTGAA
>NW_008236785.1:59599-59947 GCF_000691975.1 Corvus brachyrhynchos
CCCCCCCCCCCCTCCCCCCCGGCCTTTTTTTCCGTTTCTTTTATTTATGGAGTTCAGACAGGAGGGTCACAATTCCTGTCCTTCTAGTTCTGGGTTCACTGTCACCATGTACCTCTGTCAGTGTGGATCTGCACAGAATTTAAAGTGCATAGCAGTTACCTTCGGCAGGTCCTTGAAGATCTGCAAAGTTTAATGACTCAAATCTGCCCAGCCAAGTGGATATTTGTTGGGGTCCCTCCCCTGCCATGTAGCCCTGGGAGAGGGGCCCTGGTGGGGAGGCATGGGGTTTCCCTGCCCCTGGTCAGCCTCCTTCCCCATTGGCTGGTTTTTGTTGCCCCGCGGCGGGAG
>NW_008236785.1:61169-65360 GCF_000691975.1 Corvus brachyrhynchos
AGCCCCGACAATTCCAACACGGGAGCGACCAAAGGAGAGAGCACAGACGCAGCGAGACAGAAAACAGCAGCCACTCGGAAAAAGGAAAAGATCATAGTAACTAAGATCTTAGGGATAGTAAAATGGTATAATGTTAAGCAAAATTATGGTTTTATAACAAGGTGTGACAACCAGCAAGACATATTCGTGCATAGAACTGCTATTAAAAAGAATAACCCTGAAAAATGCATCCCAAGCTTGGCAGATGGAGAAGTCGTGGAATTCAAAATTATACGAGGTAGAAAAGGGTTACAAGCGTCGCAGGTCACTGGGCCTGATGGTGTTCCTGTAAAAGGCAGTATATATGCAAAAAATCGTAGTCATGTTAGACAATATCTCCATTGTAAGTCCCCCCTACAGTCTCCCTTTCCTAATCCCACCTTTCCCTTTTACCCTATGTCCTATTACCCCCAGTGTATTCCCAATCCGTTTTTTCATCCATGGTTTCCCTCACAAAACCATGCTTTTGCCAATTGTTTCCCCAAAAATCCCTTTCCAATGCCGAGTGGGGGATGAACAGGGGGAGGGAAGAAGTTAAACCCTCTCCTGCCTCAGTTTCCCCACAAAGCATGCTCAGAGAGTCCTGTCTCCCTTCTGTCAGCCCTAAGATGTTCCACAGAATCTGACTGGACATTTATAGACTCAGGAGGGCGGCTTGTTTTGTTTTGAAACTGTTCTTGTTATGTTTATCCAGTTGTTTTCATTCTCCTTTTATTAAAATAAAACGGGTGAGGTGTTGGGGTCCCTCCCCTGCCATGTAGCCCTGGGAGAGGGGCCCTGGTGGGGAGGCACGGGGTTTCCATGCCCCGGGAATGCCTCATTCCCCATTGGTTGTTTTGTGTTCCCCTGCGTGGGCAAGGACCCTCCAGTCCCGTGATTGAGCAGGTCCTCGGCACAGCCCCGGCCCTATGCGGCTGGAGAAATAAACATCTCTGAAACAGCTATCAAGAATCTGTCTGTCCGTATATATTTCCTTTCCACGGGACTCCTGGTTTGGTATATGTATGTTGCAGGATCCCCGCTGCAACATATTCATATGGATTTTTCTTTTTTGTATATGTGTTGATAAGGAAGGGAACATTCTTACATAATTTGGATATGGCTCTATAGTGTTTTCTCATTTATTTTTTTAATACAGATGATGTATTTTGTATACTTGCTAGGTTTGCCCATTCCAGGCTTGTTGGAAGTGGATAAAATATTTTGGTTTGCTGCTGTAAAACACACCCCCACTCCCCACATTATATATGAACTACAGACAGCTTAGCCCTAACTTGCCTTCCTCTCTCAATAGAATTGCTGTCTCTTGCCAAGCCATTTTTGGACACACAACTTCAGAATAACATGGCTGCTGTCATGATGTGGGATGTGTTCTAAACATTTCATGCAAGTAGGTGTGGTGGCTTGACCTTGTCTGGATGCCAGATGGGAGGAGGTAGTTTGGCAGATCGGGGGGGCTGAGGATGCTGCAGAGAATGGGATAAAAAGGGTTGTGTTAATTTTGACTTCAAAGAATGAAAAATTGGAGACTCCAAAATTCAGTGAAACAGAGATGAGAAAAACAACCTCAGGAGGTCGTGAGTTAGCTCTCCGACCATTTCAAAGTATCCAAGTGGACTTTACTGAACTCCCCCAAGTGCAGAGGTAGAAATTCTTGTTAGTAATAACAGACCTTCTTACCCATTGGGTGAAAGCTGTTCCCACTGTCAGAACCACAGCCAATGTAGTATATAAAACCCTCTTAGAACAAATTATTCCTAGGTATGGAATGATTAATAAGATAGACACACTTTACATCAAAAGTTTTACAGCAACTAACTCAAGCCTTAAGAATAAAATGGGAACTACATACCCCATGGCACCCACAGAGTTCAGGACAGGTAGAGAGGATGAAACAAACTTTAAAGAGAACCTTAACTGAATTAATAATTGAAACTCAAATGTCATGGGTAAAATGCCAACCTCTGGCTTTATTGAGGGTTCGGACACAACCAGGTCAGACCTGAGAGTGTCACCTTACGAAATGATGTTTGGTGTTGGAGAGGATGAAAGTTTGGTAAGAAAGTTTCGCAGATGTGTGGGCTCGGTGGAGAGATCTCTGAGTGTGGAGACTGAGGATGGGGTAGAAATGAAAGCAGGTTTTGATGTAGAGTGGAAGATGTTTTGCTGAAACCTTGATCACTGAATGGGTGAGAGGACAAAGATTGGAGATGAGTTGGAAGGAGATTTTTGTGGTTAGGACAGAAGTATGTGACTGCAAACAAGGACATGTTTTTCACCGGGTGGGTGGGTCTCAGGAAGAGCATAAGTAAATAGAAAACGTGTTTTTGCCAGGAAGAGAGCTATCGCAGGCAGACAAGGAATGTTGATGTGGCAGGAAGAAGAGAGGTCTGAAAGTGTTCCATTGTGAGCTTGAATTGTAGCTTGTTTGCTCTTGTGATTGGATGGTGGGGGCTATAGTATGGTGGTGGTAGTAGCTAAGATAGGCTATAGGCAAATGTAAAGGTGTTGTGTATGGTGCTTGTTGGTTGTTATGTATTGGGATGCTCAGCAAGGAAGAGTGTATAGTGCTTTGTAGCTTGGGCAGAAAGCGGCTTCAGGTGTGCCTACAGGCTGTGGCTGACAGCTGTAAGGCTGGCTCTGGATGCCCTCTTCCTGAAATGCTGTAACTTTGCCTATGCAGTGGACGGCTTTCAGGAGAGGCGCCTGAAGTCCAGACATCCTTCATGAACCTTTCTCCTATAGTTTGGGTATTACCTCAGGCCTGGTTCCTACGGTATATCACCGTGTCCCGCAGCTATAGGGAGGAGGAGGAGAAGAAGATCCAGCAGGCAGGAATTGTGCAGCAAGATTGATTTATTTAATTATTTTACAAACTCTTTTATAGACTTTTTTCTTCATAGTCTAATTGGACAAAGGACCAGCCACCCCTTGGGGGTGATTGGCCAAAATCCTAAAACATCCATTATCAAAATATTTTCTACTATACCATAAACAAGACTTTCCAAGGTTGCAGGTGGCTTGGTTGTTTACATTCCCTGCTACCTCTTCTGTGAGAGAGAAAAGTCTCTCACGGACTTAGAAAAATAACAAGAAGATCCTCACTAACAGCATTTTTGTACCTACAATTCCCCCTTTTTGTTTTATAAGATAACAACTCTACTATTAATCCTAAATAGAAATCTACATCAGTTATTAATTCTAAAAATGTCCTTAAGGCTTTAACTATCTGACTCCATAACAAGAAATTTAAAATTCAGTCTCTGCTTGTGGAAGGACCATCCCAGTCTCTGCTTGTAGAAGGACCATCTGCCTGATGGTTGACATCCTGGTCATCATCAGAAGAGTCATTAGGCTGATGATCTACATTCTGGTCGCCATTTGGATGGTTGGCGTTCTGGTCATCATTGGGAGGTTGCCTGTTCTGCCTCTGGTGCCGCAGGTCAGGGTGAACGCATTTTGAAGGTAGCCACCGTACTCCAGTATGTGTGGAAACGCAAGCATACCCACGACCCCAAACGATAAGCTCATGTGGGCCTTCCCATTGGTTAGTGAGTAAATTCCGTACCCAGACTTTTGCCCGGGGCAGCTGTCTGTCGCCTGCAGACTGCAATGAGAGAAAATGATTCAGAATAACAGGATTATTTGAATTTTGTGGTACTGTAAGGTGATTAATTGTATACAAAGCTTTTGCTAGTCGGCTCTGTGGGGTTTCTCCATGCATTCCCCTTTTCTGCTTGTCCAAAACACGCTTCAAGGTACCATGAGCGCGTTCGACAATGGCTTGGCCAGTAGGAGAATGTGGGATACCAAAGGTATGGTCTACACCCAATAGGTGTAAAAACTGCCACGTCTTCTCCGAGGTGTAGGCAGGACCATTATCGGTTTTCACAGAAGCTGGCACGCCCAGGACTGAGAAAGCCAATTTCCAATGGGCAATGACATCACGGCCCTTCTCTCCAGTGTGAGCAGTAGCCCACATAGCCGAGGAGAAAGTGTCAATAGACACGTGCACATATTTCAGCCGACCAAATTCTGGGATGTGAGTTACATCCGTGTGCCAAATCTGCAAGGCTTTCAGCCCTCTGGGGTTTACCCCCGCTGGCAAAGGCGCAGCGAGTCCGTGACAGTCAGCACAAGCGCTGACAATGT
>NW_008236785.1:67540-68455 GCF_000691975.1 Corvus brachyrhynchos
GACCTCTGTTATTCCTTTATCTGTCACTCCTCTTTTGTCTCTTCCCTCTGGGGATACCGACAAAGCCATGCCATAGGTGTTACCGAAAGCTGTATATGGAAAAACAGCGAGGTTCCTTTTTCATTGCACATACCCATGTCAACAGTCACTGTTATAACCCATCCAAAATAGAAAACTGTATGCAAAATGGGAAAAAGCACTGGATTGCAGAAAACCTAGGAACAAGCGGTAGCAGGTAGGGAAGTAAATGTCCAAAAGGAGAAAGATGGGCTTGTTTCACATATATTGTTGGGAGTAAAGTCTCAGGCTTAGTAAAAGAACAACTGGTAAACAAGAAGGCAAAGGTAGCACAGCAATCTAACTCTATATCGACCCCAATTCAAGACATGTATGTGAAACTCAAACAACAAATAGAAAATGAAAAAAGATATCTCAAAATTTAGAAATAACCTGTTTGTGGAGTTAGAATAGGTAAAGAGCTTAATGTAACCAGCTGTTGAGTCTGTGGAGGGCCTCTGATGACAGAGGAATAGCTATGGAAAGGCAGTAGCTTAAGCCCAATAGAGCTCCTTAAGTGGAATCGGACAAGGATAAGGGGAGAAAACAGACCAGAAGGGTGGGTACTGAGTTCAACAGTGATAGGAGAGGAGTGTCTCTAGTGTACCGGGAACAATTTCCTTAACGAAGTAGGAAATACTCCCTGTAAGAAATAGTAATAGAATTTTTACATGGTGGGTCCCCGAGAAACCAGCTCTGTATTGGACTCAGAAAAAAAAAAACAAAGGAAAAGAATTGTAAGTACAATAATAAGGTCAAACTCTTTCAATGCAATGATACAAACAAAAATCCTTATTTTTGGGATCCCAGAAATTTTAGAATTTCGAGAAAATATAAGTCAACAAAAATTTGATTACT
>NW_008236786.1:0-867 GCF_000691975.1 Corvus brachyrhynchos
TTAATTTGGGTTCATTTTGGCTCAATTTAGGGTAAATTCCAGGGGATTTCGGGGGGGTTTGGGAGTGCAGCGATCATTTTGGGTTCATTTGCGTTAATTTGGCTCAATTTTGGGTTAATTCCAGGGGATTTCGGGGGGGTTTGGGAGTGCAGCGATCATTTTGGGTTCATTTGCGTTAATTTGGCTCAATTTTGGGTTAATTCCAGGGGATTTCGGGGGGGTTTGGGAGTGCAGCGATCATTTTGGGTTCATTTGCGTTAATTTGGCTCAATTTTGGGTTAATTCCAGGGGATTTCGGGGGGGTTTGGGAGTGCAGCGATCATTTTGGGTTCATTTGCGTTAATTTGGCTCAATTTTGGGTTAATTCCAGGGGATTTCGGGGGGGGGGGATGATTTCGCGTTCACATTCGCGCTCCTGGCGGCGGACCCCGCGCTCGATTTTGGGGTGAATCCGGGCGCTTTCGGGGTCACTCACCCGTCCGTCCCCGCTGTCACCAGCGCCACTTTCCCCTCCAGGGCTCTCGGGGACCCTCCCGAAATCATCGCGGACCCCCCAAAAAACGCCCGGAGCCGCCCGGAGCCTCCCCAGCGGAACATCCGCGCCCCGCGGGCGGACCCTGACCCGGACTGGGAGCACTGGGAGGGACTGGGAGGGGCTTGGGGGGGTCACTGGGAGGGAACTGGGAGGGAACTGGGAGGGAACTGGGAGGGAACTGGGAGGGGTTTTGGTGTTACCGGAGCTCGGAGAGTCCCGCGCTGTCCCTGAGGGAGCCGCGCGGCTTCTTCGGAGTGCGGGGAGAGAGTCCAAAAAGGGCCGGAAAAGGTCATTTTTAACCCCAAACCGCCTCACAGACTCCCCAAAATGTC
>NW_008236787.1:0-457 GCF_000691975.1 Corvus brachyrhynchos
GGTGTTTGTCCCCCCTGGTGTCACCCCTGGTGTCACCCTGGTGTCAGCCTGGTGTCAGCGGGGCTGAGCGGGGGCTGGTTTTGGTGCAGAAAGAGGTGATTCAGGCGCTGCCCAAACTCATCAAGCTCAACCCCATCGTGGTCAAGGAGGTGTTCAACCGCCTGCTGGGGACGCAGCACGGTGAGGGGACGGTGAGGGGACAGTGAGGGGACAGTGAGGGGACATGGGACGGCCTGGGGACAGCCTGGGGACAGTGAGGGGTGGGACACGGGACAGGCCTGCTGGGGACGCAGCACGGTGAGAGGACGGCGAGGGGACAGTCTGGGGACATGGGACAGCCTGGGGACAGCTTGGGACGGCTTGGGGACAGTCTGGGAACATGGGACAGTCTGGGGACATGGGACAGCTTGGGGACAGTGAGGGGACGGGGAGGGGACAGGCTGGGGACACGGGCAAG
>NW_008236787.1:807-1192 GCF_000691975.1 Corvus brachyrhynchos
GCCTGTCGGCCCCCTGGCGGTGACGGCGCCTCGGCCGTGTCCCCCCTGAACCCCGGGGAGCTCCTGATCGCCCTGCACAACATCGACTCGGCCAAGTGCGACATGAAATCCATCATCAAAGGTGGGGACACCCCAGGGACACCCCGGAGGTGACAGGGACATCGGGGGGTGACAGGAACACCCCAGGGACACCCCAGGGACACCCCAGGGACACCCCGGGGGTGACAGGGACATCGGTGGGTGACAGGGACACCCCAGGAGGTGACAGGGACACCCTGGGGGGTGACAGGGACACCCCAGGGACACCCCAGGGGGTGACAAGGACACGGTGGGGGGGACATGGGACACAGGGCCCCCAAAGGAATAGAGGGACCCAAGGCTGGGG
>NW_008236787.1:5184-5413 GCF_000691975.1 Corvus brachyrhynchos
CAGCTGACCCCGCTGACCCCCAGGTGTCCCTGCATCCCCACTGACCCCCAAATGTCCCCACTGACCCCGGGATGTCCCCGCTGACCCCCAGGTGTCCCCGCTGACCCCTGGCTGTCCCCCCAGGTGTGGAAGTACCCCAAGGTGTGGGAAGGGTTCATCAAGTGCTGCCAGCCCAGGAAGCCCCAGTCCTTCCAGGTGGTCCTGCAGCTGCCCCCGCCCCCGCTCGCCG
>NW_008236787.1:5776-6046 GCF_000691975.1 Corvus brachyrhynchos
CCCCTGGAGACAGGGGACAGCTCTGGGACACCCCTCTGGGGACAGGGGACACATCCTGGGACACACCCTGGGACAGGGGACACATCCTGGGGATGGGGGACACATCCTGGGACACCCCTGGGGACAGGGGACAGCCCTGGGACACCCCTGGGGACAGGGGACACATCCTGGGGACAAGGGACACATCTTGGGACACATCCTGGGAACAGGGGACAGTCCTGGGACACACCCTGGGGGCAGGGGACACATCTTGGGACAGAGGACACATCC
>NW_008236788.1:0-715 GCF_000691975.1 Corvus brachyrhynchos
CTCTTTCGGGACCATCTCTCCGGACCGGTCACATCTTCCTTGGTCAGAGCTGCTGACCCCAAACCAGCTGCTATAACCGGCGCCTGAACAACCATTGGACCCCTGACTTCCAATGGACTCCTGGGTTGAGCTGCGTCTTGAGCACGCCAAGACAGAACCAGCGGTTCGTGTGCTGATCCTCTGAAAAAAGGACCTACGTTGTAGCAGGGCCTTTTAGAAGGGGACAGTTCAAGACCCTCCTCTCTCATCTGGGACAGAAGTCCCTGGGACCCCGGAGGATCAAACTGTCAGAACCCCCCCCAGCAGACTTTTTCTTGGACTTCAACAGCAGCCAGCCTCACCAGAAGACGGGATTTGTAAGTTTAAAATCGGGGCTCTCCTCTCTTTCTTCAGCACAACACTTTTAAAATCCTTTTTGGTTTTGTTTTGTTGGGTTTTTTTCTCTTTTTTTCTGCTGAGGGAGGAACTTAACTCAAATGGGAAATAGGCAAGCTAAACCCAGCCTTTTCCAATCTGAGAGAGACCTATACCCCTTTCTTCTAACCTTTCTTTTAAAATCCGAATTTAAATTCTCTAACGGTGTTCTTTCTTAGAAAAACTTTAAATCTTTCGTTAATTGGATATCTCAAAATTTTCCTGATGCCACCACAGACTCTGTCCTCTCAGATCCATTCTGGGACAAAGTGGGGAAGAAACTCTATTCCTTTCAGGCAAC
>NW_008236788.1:8853-9752 GCF_000691975.1 Corvus brachyrhynchos
CTATAAAAGGTTTGTAAAATAATTAAATAAATCAATCTTGCTGCACAATTCCTGCCTGCTGGATCTTCTCCTCCTCCTCCTCCCTATGGCTACGGGACACGGTGATATACCATAGGAACCAGTCCTGCGGTAATAACCTGTACCAGGCACACATCCACAGAGAACACAATGACCCAAGCAGTTGTAAAGGGCATCACAGAGGGAGTTTCCGGTGCATTTGCTGCAGCAGTCTCTAAGGAGAATGTCCGCTGTTTCTACTGTGGCAAACTTAGACACTTTATAAAGGACTGCCCACAAAGGTCACCCACCCAGGACCGTCATGCCACCTACCAAAAGCACCAGAGACAGCAACAGCACCAGCAACGTTCAAAAAACTTCCAGCGGAGTGCGATATCAAGGCCCCGTGCTCAGATAACAAATCAAAGGCCGTACTACCCCACCCCGGCTGCGAACTCCACATCGGATCACCGAGAGCAGACAACTGGACCTCACCCGGCACCATCATCCCAGGCGATCCCAGAACACATGAGAAAGATCCAACACACAGAACACTAATGATGGGAACCAGGCGTCAACTGATAAGGTCACTGTCACTTAACTTTGTTGACAAGTGTTTTTATCGTATTCCCACAGGAAAGTATGGACCGCATGACGGCCCATGGGACATTCTTATCCTAAGTGATACTCTACATGATCCAGAACAAAACTTTGTATTACCAGAGATACAAACTGTGCACCCTGGACAAGAGATTCTTGTCCAGCTTTGCTGTACGGACACACCTTTCTTTCTCCCACAGGGAACACCGATTGCTCAAGCCTTTTTACTTCCACAGAACCGCCCAGAACAGATTCCTCTCAATCCTACAGCAATGTGGATAGAGATTGTGGGCTCAAACAAA
>NW_008236788.1:9863-11973 GCF_000691975.1 Corvus brachyrhynchos
GACGGGGAGCCAGTGGCAGGTATGATCTCTGGGATTGGTGGAGTTGCAGTATCCATGAGGATCAAACAAAATGTTGTCATTGAGGACCTGAGGGCAAGATAGCGACCACCCGACCATTCGTGGTAAGAGCCCCCCTCACCCTATGGGGCAGAGACCTTCTATCCCAGTGGGGTGCCACCCTCGCCATTCCCAGCCAGGATTTCTGACTGGGGCCGCTGAGAAACGCGCACTTCCATCTACTTCCCCGCTCACCTGGAAGACTGACAACCCAAAATGGGTGGGACAGTGGCCCCTTGAAGAAGAAAAACTTCACGTGTTGGAAACCCTGGTAGAAAAGCAACTCGCCAAAACTCACATCACCGAGACCACGAGACCCTGGAATTCCCCTGTCTTTGTGCTGAAAAAGCCCGGCAGAGACAAATGGAGACTACTCCATGACCTATGGAAGATCATTGAGGTCATTGAAGACATGGGCCCCCTCCAACCCGGCCTGCCATCACCATCGATGTTGCCTCGAGACTGGAAGCTTGCCATTATAGACATAAAAGACTGTTTTTTAACATCCCGCTCCATCCCCAGGATGCACCACAGTTCGCCTTCTCCGTCCTCTCTCTTAACGAACAATACCCCCCAGAAGATACCACTGGCTCGTCCTCCCACAAGGCATGAAGAACAGCCTGACCATCTGCCAGTGGTACGTCGCCCACATTCTGTCCCCCATCAGGAGCCTATTCCCGGAAGCAATCATTTATCACTATATGGATGACATACTAATCTGTGCATCAGAAAAAACTTACTTGGACAGAACTCTTAAAAAGAAAATTGAAGCCATATAAGAAGCCGGGTTTGAGATTCGTGAAGACAAAGTGCAACACTCCAGCCCATGGACTTACCTCGGCCTCCAGATCCGTGAGAGAACCATCGTACCCCAGCAACTCACCATCAAAGATGATCCAAAGACCCTAAGAGACTTGCACAGCTTGTGTGGATCCATAAATTGGATACACCCCTTACTAGGAGTCACAACACAAGACCTCGTCCCCCTCTTCAACCTCCTCCGCTTCAGCGGAGACTTGGACTCTCCACGTGCCCTCACGTCTGAAGCCTGAGATACCATCACCAAAGTCCAGGAAGCCCTGTCTTCACACCAAGCCCATCGTGTCGAACCCAGCCTGCCTCTGCAGCTTGCAGTCCTGGGTAAGGCTCCCCGTTTCTACGGACTGATCTTCCAATGACACCCTCAAATCAGAGACCCTTTGCTAATACTTGAATAGGTCTTCACAATCAATCAACCTACAAAAACAATAACTACCTTCCAAGAAGTAATGGTGCATTTAATAAAAAAGGCCAGAACTTGTCTCCACTCTCATGCAGGGTGTGAGTTCACATGCATATACTTGCCATTGACCACTGGAGATCTGAAGCATTTGCTCCAGACCAATGAGAGCCTCCAGTTCGCCCTAGATAGCTACACAAGTCAAATTTCCATCCACATGCCAAAACATAGACTTTTCTATTGTGATGCAGCCTTTAAATTGATTTCAAAATTAATCCAAATTAGAAAGCCTCTCAAAGCTCTGACCATCTTTACAAATGGGTCTGGTTCGTCCCATCGGTCTGTCATGACTTGGAGGCATCCCAATACTCAAAAATGGGAGTCCGATATTCAAATAGTAGAGGGATCACCACAGACTGCCGAGTTTGCAGCCCTTGTCAGAGCCTTTGAGAAATTCAAAGACAAACCTTGTAATCTGGTCACAGATTCAGTTTATGTTGCTGGCATAGCTATGAGGGCTGAACATGCTTTTCTCAAAGAGGTCTCGAATCAAAAATTATACTAATTGGTTTCTACATTAATTAATTTAATCTCCCACAGAAAACAGCCTTACTACATTATGCATGTAAGGTCACACACTGACCTCCCTGGTCCCATTGCCAAAGGGAACAGGAGAGCAGATGCACTGGCCCTGCCAGCAGAGACTGCAAACATCCCTGACATCTTTGCCCAGGCAAAGTTGTCACATGCATTTTTTCACCAAAACATTCCTGCCCTCGTCAGAATGTTCAAGCTTTCAAAAGATCAAGCAAAAGCTATCATTGCAACGTGCCC
>NW_008236788.1:12193-12619 GCF_000691975.1 Corvus brachyrhynchos
GTCCCTGAAGAAATCAAAACAGATAATGGGCCCACCTACACCTCCCATAAGTTAGAAGATTTCTTCTACCAAGGGGGGATAAAACACAAGACAGGCATACCTAGCAATCCCACAGGACAATCCATCATAGAAAGGACCCACCAAACCCTCAAAAGAGTCCTCAAGTGGCAACGGAGAGAAACAGAAATTTTGTCTCCTGTCAAAAGACTCTGTAAGGCTCTCTATGTCATTGACTTCCTAAATGGTACCTCATCAGAGCCTGACCCCCCAATACTCCTCCACTTCTCAAATTCAACCCAAGCTAAGCTCACAGAGAAACCACCAGTGCTGGTGAAGGACCCAGAATCACACCAGGTCTCTGGGCCTTTCCAATTGATTACCTGGGGGAGAGGCTACGCCTGTGTCCAGCTACCATCTGGCCCGAAG
>NW_008236788.1:12813-13898 GCF_000691975.1 Corvus brachyrhynchos
CGAAACAAAATACAAGAGAAGAAGTCAAGCCGTAGGCCAGACACAATCTGAAAAAATTGATTCTTAGTTTATATGTCACCACCCCCATTTTACCCCAAAATATCCCCTCCCTTTTCAAACCTCTCTTAAACCCTAAAACATCCCCTCTCACCACAAAGCTAACAAATCTCGCTTATATTCCCTCTCAGAAGACCCATCCCTGTCCAAGGATGAAATTTATCTACGTCGATGCTGTCCACATCGTTGCCTAGATGCTCTTCGCCGTACCACATGCCTTCAGCTGGCTTGTCCCACAGCCTAGCCATAATATTTGGGTGACCCTAGCAAAGACACTCAATCAAGACAATCTGTGCCTGTCCATAGGCAGCATAGACAACCCACTCTCTACGTGTCTAGTAGGAATTCCTTTAGTAGCAGATGACTGGCCCATCACTAACCCAGAGCTCCTCCGCACCACAGGTAAGAGGCCCAACCCTGTAGACACTTGGGATGAGTGGACAAAGATTCTGCCAAATGCTCGAGATGAACCCCAAGAATTGAACCTGCTGGGGTCCTCCAAAGCAATATATTGTGTCAAATTTTATTTTAGACAGCAAAGCCAACGTTGGCCAGGAATTGACCGGGCAAAAAACACATACAGAAAAGACATATCACCAATTAACAAAGCCTATAATAGTCAGGATTGGTGCAATTACACCACTCACGTACTCTCTGTGTCCAGTCTCCACCCAAAAGTGTTACCCCGGGGAGTGTTTCTTGTCTGTGGTGACAGAGTATGGGCCGGGATCCCTTCATGTCTCCAAGGAGGTCCCTGTAGCCTTGGCAAGGGTTCTACCCTTCCCCCAAATACACACATTGTTACATAACTGGAGACAAACAAACATATCAACTCGTCAAAAGAGATCAGAGATTTTCTCTCCTTTCTCAAACACTTCTGTTGCAGTGTTCCCCCACACAATGATGTCATCAATGTACTGCTGATGTTCTGGAGCCTCACCCTTTTCTAGTGCAGACTGGATCAGTCCATGGCAAATGGTGGGACTGTGCTTCCACCCCTGGGGCAGTCGGTTCCAGGTGTACTGCAC
>NW_008236788.1:14386-15955 GCF_000691975.1 Corvus brachyrhynchos
CCCAAAATGCACGGGGCCTCTGGGCCAGTCACAATGAGATGTTTCTTCCACTCATTTCCAGTCAGGCTCACCTCAGCTTCCACCAAGGTCAAATCTTGTGATCCACCTGTTACATCAGCAATAGAAACAGATTCTACCCCCACATGTTGTGATGGGATTATTGTACACTGCACACCGGTGTCAACCAAGGCATCATATTTTTGTGGTTCTGATGTACCAGGCCAACGAATCCACACAGTCCAAAAACACGGTTCTCCCTGACCTCTACCTGGCTAGAGGCAGGGCCCCTCTATGCCTGGTTATCCTTCTTTCCCTGGGCATGCATCTTAGGGGTTCCTTCATGTGAATCGGACATGTCTTTTCCATCATTTCCAGCAGCTTGGCTACAGGCAACTGGAGCTACTTCCTTTTTGGTAGAACTTCCTTTTCTAGATGACAGTTTCTCGCGCTTTCATGTGTCGGAGAAAAATAACTTTAAGGGATGGGACTATGCAGTTACACGAATTTATTGTTTAAAATAACAAACGCATCAGTCCAGGCGTGAGATTTTACAATACCTCCGAGTAATGGCGACTAGTCACAAGATTTAGGGTTACATTGTAATTTATAACTTTCTAATCCAATAGATACTTAAAACGACACTTTGTTTTAGATTTATGACCTATCACCTGTGGCACTTCTCACTGCAATGCAGCTATATCTTGACCAATAACTTCTCATGTCACGTACACACAGATGTCTCTATTATACCATCTACATTCTTAACTTAAACTATATAAAATCACACTATTATATTTTAAAACCCTTCACCAAAACACCCAGTGTACAATTTTACTTATAACTAGAGGAAAACAAGTTTGTAATCCTTTTGCTTAAAGTCCACAAATCTCTGTCAATTAAGCCAGACCTAGTCTCTTCCAGGGTTGTAAATCAAAGCCTCCTTTAATTGCAGGAGTTTCTACTCCTCTGTCTCCCACACTGAGACTTGAGCTTCTTCAATACACGCACTCGTGCTGCCAGAGCAGAAGTAGATTGTCCACCCCACTTCCTCATGTTTTCTCCACTGTCACACAGAAAATCCCACAGCTCACTTCATGGGATGTACTTTCTCTCTTGGGAACGTCCGCATTTGGCATTAGAATCTCTGATCTCTACTGCTGAGATTTGGAGAAGGCCCTCTTTGATCTTCTTGAGTTCTTGCTTGAGTTCCTGGTGATTCTTCTCAATCTTATCTTCCATTTTCTGCATACGTGTTTCCACAGCTGCGATTCTTGCATGTGTTGGGCCATGCACAGCATCTGCATATGCTCGGAGCTTCACTGCCATATCCTGCACGGTCTCATTTGCACCGTAGTCCGGTTTCATTATTGCTAAAGCAGAAGTGTATTCATGTGGCCCAAGTTGTATGAGTTTTCGCCACATGTATGGAATAACTCTGGCCTGGTCTGGACTCCTCAATCCTGGGTCATTTGCGAAGACAACCTCTACCACCCCTAGTTCTCTCAGGCATTGGATCCCTTGTTCTATGGTCTTCCATGGGGTTTGCTGCATGTAGAGATCATCTCCCAC
>NW_008236788.1:16424-19290 GCF_000691975.1 Corvus brachyrhynchos
CCACCTCAGCTGGTTTCTGAATTTGTTCAGACAGGAAATCCCAAACTATCGGGTCAGAGAATTTCTTCAGGATCTGGCCCATATCTTCCCATTCCCCACACCACTCAGGATGTTCCACCTCTGGGTCAGGTGTCTCAGCAGTCACCCTGGAAATCTGAGCTCACATTCTAGACAAGCTGCGAGACATATAGAGGAAGCTTACCAGATTAAATACCAGGAGGGTGGTCTCATTAACATCCAGGGGAAACTGAACATTCTCAAAAGATAACCTATCAAATTTAAAGGGAAGGGAAACCCCGTCTCCTCCTCCTCTAACAATCTGGGTGCAATTACTGATAAATTCCCAAAACAGGCTACTGAAGCTAGGACTGGGGTTAGGATGGAGAAACCACATATCATACACACTACGAACAGCTGCATGCACCTCTATCAACTTCTTTTAAATCATTATCACCGAACACAGCAAAATAGAAAACCTGATTCGTGTCCCTGCTCTGCAAAAGTTCCTTATCAAGGATAAGATCAGACTAAGCTGTGGATAGGCAAATAGGCCTTGGGGCCAGAAAGGCAATAGTACCTTAAACAAACCTACAGACCAGAAAGACATGAATATATCAAGCCAGAGAAACATTATGAACTCAACCAACATGGTGACTATTTTACCCCAACACAGAATAAGTGAATTCAAACCAAACTGTAATTAGCAGAGACTTTTCACTTTCCTCTGAGCCTCACATTGGGCGCCACTAAATTTTTTCTGATTTGGTCAAATTTAGAAATATATCCTCTGAGACAAGGCACAACCACCCCTCCCCCCACCAGGTTCGGGAAAAATAAATTTTCCTCAAAGGAAAGTGAAAGAGATAAAAACTATTTATTTAACAAACACACGGGAAAAGGATAATAATGCTAAATAATAAAATCTCTCGCTGTGGAGGAAAAAGCTGGGGTCCTCCCTTTGGTCTCCACGGAGCTGGGACTTGGCCCAGGGTCAGGCCCTCTGTGCTCAGTGGAAAGTCCTCCCAATGTGTTCTGATACTGAAGCAGTCCAGCAGAAAAGGGAGAAAATTCGAAATTCAAGGGAAGGGAAAAAAAAGTTCAACTCCCAGTCTCTCTCCAGAGAAAAGGAAACTGAAAAACTGGCCAAGAGCTGACTGGAAAAAAACTACAAGCCAGGTGCTTCCTTGCTGCCCCGCTGCTGCTGGAAAAAAAGTCACTATCTCTGTGTGACCTTGAACAAGTTGCAAATTGCTTTGAAAAAGTTTTGCTCAGTTTTTCCTTCCTCCTCTCAGGCTCAGTTTAAAGGCATAGAAAGGCACCAGAATTAATTTCTGGGCATAGGGCAGCGATATGGGATACACATCATAAAGTCACCCCAAGACAGACTCCTTCTCGACTTTCCCTTATTGGCCCCCCCCCGGGGCATGGATTGTCAGGACCCCTACTCGACTCCCCTTATTGCCCCTTCTGGGCATCTATGTCCTTAATTACCTCTGGGAGAATGTGTAAAGCAACTCCACATTCTTCCAAGGGATTCTGCAGAGATATTTTGGGATCGTCATCTTTTTTGCCAGGGCCCCTTCCTAGCTTTACCTTTGCTACCCTCCATGGGTCCCTTGTTTTACCTGTGCTCCCCTCCATGGGTGCCCTCTCAGGTTTACCTGTGCTACCCTCCATGGGTGCCCTCCCAGGTTTTCTCCCCGAAGATCCCATTGTACTCACCAGTGAGATTTTCAGTGGTCCTTCCCTGTGGACTCTTCATGGTCCCCCCGGTCCGCACAGTCTCAGAAACCCAATCAATCACCTGGTGCCAGCTGCCACCAAGAGGAACTGATCACCGAAACTGGGTGAGGCGCGCCTTCAGCTACGCTCTCTGCCCACCGGCCCCGGATGGTGGAAATACCCTGGATGAGAGCCCCCAAATTGTCAGGAAAATTAGTCCACAAACACCAGATGTTTATGTCCAAAAAGGAGACAGAGGAGTCCTGTTACTTTATTCGAATAAAGGGAGAGGCCATGGGGCATTTCCCTTGGGGTCTCTCAAATTTTTGGAGGGCGCAGCCTCCTATTTATCCTAATTTCCTGACCGCATTTCCCTCTCTCTTTCCCCATTGGCTGAGGTACTTGAGAGGTACAGACTTCCCAAAATGCCTAATACCTAAGACTCCCTTCTAACGTATAACCCCCCCCATGTTAATTCTTATGGAATTTATGGTTCTTCCCATTGTTTCTTTCATTTCTCAATATCCAATTTCATTTACTAGCAGACCGATAGCTTATTTGTAAAGACAAATATCTTCCTTTCCATTCATCAATCAGTGGAATCCTTCCCATTGTTCCTTTTATCTCTCATTACTAGTTTTATCTTCCAGCAGGCCCACAGCTTGTTTGTAAAGACAAGTCCCTCATTCCTTTCAATCTCCAACAACAGGAGGAAAATGAGTCACTGGATATAGTAAAAGGAGGGGAATTGCAAGAAGAGGGGAAACTACCATGCACATGGTCAGCACAGACTACAGGATTGTATGCCTTAATAAAAGCCTGTAAACTGTACCAAAGAAAGGTGGTGAATATATTTACAGATTTGAGGTATGCATATGGGGTGGTGTGATCGTTTGGAAAGCTGGGAAGAGAGGTTTGTTAACCTGCAGGGAAAAACGTTTGCTCATGAGAGCTCAATTACTCGCCTGTTGGAGGTGGTGAATTTACCAAAGAGGTAGAAATAATACATGTTATGGGACATCAGGCCGGGTACTCAGAAGAGACAATAGGTCAATGGAGATGTTCAGAAAGCACTACTTTTGCCAGAGGTTGCCTGGATCCTCCCTTTGCTCCCTGTGGCTCAGCCATTGCCAGGGATGAGGGG
>NW_008236788.1:19659-21778 GCF_000691975.1 Corvus brachyrhynchos
GATTCATAAATTCTTTGGAGTTTCTGTGTATCATCCCATCAGCCTTATCTTCTTCCTTGGCTCCATTCTGTCTCTGCTCCCTCCATAAATTCTTCTCTCTGGTTTCTGGTTTTCTTCTTCTCTGATAAGATACTCCAGGAACGTGAAGACTTTCTCTGCCTATCTTTTTTTAATTGACTACATAAACAATAGACATTTGTTGGGGTTCCTCCCCCCTGCCATGGGGTCCTGAGAGAGGGGCCCTGAGGTAGAGGCATGGGGTTTCCCTGCTCTTTGGCCAATCTTGTTCCCCATTGGTTGTGTTCCCCTGGGTGGAGAGGACCCTGGTGGTCCCGTGATTGCGACAGTTCCTCGGCAGTCGTCGGCCATGCGGCTGAAAAATAAACATCTCTAAAACATCTACCAAGAATCGGTCCATATTTCTTTTCCACGGGCCTCGCTTCCTTATACATGTTGCACTAATCCCCGCTGCAACAGGCATTCTAAATAATGTATTACATTACAGAACCTAGGTAAAGTTTTTCTAACATTATGTAACATGTGAAAAGCCAACATCACAATACATTCATAACAATACCTCACTTTTCCTTTTTTTACAGATCATTTGGCTTGAGCAGTATCCCTTGTTTTCTAGCCTTTATTATTTGCTCATTTTTTTTCACAAATCAATCTTGCTTCTTCAAAGGGGTTTTTGATATCATTTTGCTTCTTTAACACCATGATCTTTTGTGCCATTCCAGACGTAGCCAATTTTGGTTCTACAGGCATTGGTACTATTTGCATGCCTTGGACTACAGTAGATATTAAATAAAACAGGGGATCAGCCAAGGGAGAAATATCAAGCCTGCGGTGGCACATAAAGGGAAGAAACCTAGCTTCTTCCACCATTCTATTCCCAATACATTATCTGGCCAGCTAAGTTTTAGTGCGGATTCCCACTTTTGGACTGGTACATGGGCTATTTTTCTGATATTTTTGGCTATATCTCCATATGTTTCAATTATGCGCTCAGCAGGCCATTCCTCGTCTCCCCATTTTTGAGATCCTCCAATCAATTCTCTTTTATTTCTTTTTAGATCCTCATACACTGGTATTCCTAGTTGATCTCCATCCAGCTCTGGTAAAAGAAAGACTCCTGGGTGTATGATTCCCAGGGTACAACTCCCTTTCTACTGAGAGGGGAGCTTTGCACATGCCCTTTTTCCACATATCCAGAATAGACCATCTGGTGCCTTCCAGTAATCAAATTTTTGCTGATTTATATTTTCCCAAAATTTTGATATTTCTGGTATCCCAAAATAAGGATTTTTCATTGTATCTGTGAGAAATGAGACAACTCTTAAAAAGATTACTTTATTGAAAACAGAAAAATTGAAAAATTACAGAAATTAGAAAAATATAAAAATTTGGGATCCTATGGCTCAGTAGATGGTATGCCCCAGGAGCGCAGGGATCTGAGATCTTCTGGATGAGACAGCACTAGACCTCAGGTAGAGAAAAAAAAGACTTGTAGTGCTGGGCTGACTTTTAGCTGGTCTAAAGTAAAAAAATTACTAATGGCTCCTTAATAGGAGTAGGCTTTTAACACCCAGCACCGACATCTCCCACAGCTAGTCTGGAGAGAGCAAGAGGGGAAAAGAGACCCCGCCTCTCTGCCTCATTCTTTTTATAGTTTTTGCTCTGCCCCCAGCCCACCCACAGCCCACCCCTTCGGTTTAAAGTGATTGGTGCTTTCCCTCTGATAGATCATCTCTGTCCACCAATGGCTCATCGTTGTCAGAGGCGTGGTATTAGTTGAGATAAGGGGGCTACAATGCCTTCATTAAAATTCAGGTATTCAGGTTGCCATGGAACTTGCCTGCAGAGTAGGCCATGGCTAAAAATAGCTGCTGGCTATTAGACTGGGGGTTTTGGCCTTGGAATCAGAATGCAAGTGGAAACACCTAAAAAAAGTATTAAAATACACCCAACACACCTCAAAACACTTGTAAAAGTATACAGTAAACACAGGAAAGGTAGCTCTTATGGTGTACAGGTGGTTTGAAGTCTGAAAAGGGAGCAAGTTGGTGATTTTTAACTGGGGAATTTTTAACTGGGAAGGGTGCAACTCTCTTAATAA
>NW_008236788.1:23195-23547 GCF_000691975.1 Corvus brachyrhynchos
TGGGGTTGTGTGGGCAATATACCTCAGTCGGAGTAAATCGGGGGGTCCAAGACTGACTCCCCGCCAAGGCCAACTTTCCGATTCTAAAGTTCCTCCACACACCCAGCAATTTGTTAAATTTAGCTGTTTTCCAATCCTTTCTGCCAGGTCAATAAATAAGTTTTTCCTTGACATCAAAGGATTGTTTTCTTTTTGTTTTTCTTTTTCTTCTATGACCACCTCTTGGATCAGGTCGGTGTCATAGGTCTTTCTTTTTAACAAATCTTCTGTCCTGGTTTTGTATCTAAAATTGAAACAGAACCAATTGTCTTGGGAGGGACACTCTCCCTTCTGCTTATGTGTTTGGGTGCCA
>NW_008236789.1:0-515 GCF_000691975.1 Corvus brachyrhynchos
TTGATTTTAAGACCAGGAAAAGGCATCAGTTGGTGGCAAACACAAAGGGACACTAAAGACCTTGAAAGTCACAGTCTTGGGTTGGAACACATCTTGCTTTTCCCCTCTCTTTGCCGGCAAATTACAGAGGGGCCGGAGCCACAGTCTAAGACTGTGACCAGGACTTTAGGACCCAACACGGAAAGGCAGAAGCACGGAAAGAGGTGAGTGAAAAGGGGATCGATATTACCAAGACTGTGCTAGCACTAGGGAAGGAGATCTCCGAGGGGGTTGGAAAGGTTGGGGGCAGAGAAGCCCACGAAAGGGGAAAGCTTAAACTTTTCCCCTGCAAACTGTGGAGTTCACAGGAGCCCAGAGGCTGCAGCCTGCGCAGCCGCAGGAGTGGCTCAGAGGTTGGTTGGTTGGTTGGTTTGGACCTCAGGAGGCTGAGGGTTCAAATCCTTTTGAGACCAGATTTTCACGCGCGGGCATTTACTGTTTGGTAAAACTAGTTGCTTTTTAGTATTTTAAAGTGC
>NW_008236790.1:0-622 GCF_000691975.1 Corvus brachyrhynchos
CGGGCAGCGCCGAGATCGCCGAGGTGCTGCTGAACGCGCAGTGCGACCTGCACGCGGTCAACTTCCACGGGGACACCCCGCTGCACATCGCGGCCAGGGAGAGCTACCACGACTGCGTCAGGTGACCCAGGGGTCACTCGGGGTCACTCAGGGTCACACAGGGGTCAGGGGGTCACACAGGGGTCACTCAGGGGTCAGGGGGTCACACAGGGGTCACTCAGGGGTCAGGGGACAGCCCGCTGCACATCGCGGCCAGGGAGAGCTACAACGACTGTCACAGAGAGGTCAGGAGGTCACACAGGGTCACACAGGGTCACACAGGGTCACGGGGTCTCACAGGGGTCACAGAGGTCAGGAGGTCACACAGGGTCACACAGGGTCACACAGGGGTCACGGGGTCTCACAGGGGTCACAGAGAGGTCAGGGGGTCACACAGGGGTCACAGGGTCAGGCAAGGGTCACACAGGGGTCATGGGGTCACAATGGGTCACAGGGGTCAGGGGGTCACACAGGGGTCAGGGGGGTTTCTGGGTGGATTTGGGGCCATTTCGGGGTTCCTGGTTGGATTTTTGTGGGGAATTTGGGGCATCCTGGCTGGATTTGGAGGATCCTGCCTGGATTT
>NW_008236791.1:0-2741 GCF_000691975.1 Corvus brachyrhynchos
CATCTCCATTGCACTCACTTCTTAATCCCAGCACCGCTGTCACCCATCATCCTCCTCTCAAGTTCCTCAATGTTCCTGTTCCAGGAGTCCTCCAGCCGCTTACGGAAAGCCTTCAGCTCCAGGCGATCCAGCTGGGAACAGGTGCACAGCATCAGCCAGCTGCCCTGGGATGGGACACGGAAGTCTCCAGGGAAAAGCCTGGAGGGGGATCCTCAGAGGAATGCTGCCTCAGGCTGACAAGTGCCAAAGGTGCCAGTTTGTCACACTGGGGACCAGGTACCCCTCACCTTTTCTTCCATTGCATCGCTGAACTGCTGCTGCACCTTGTCCCAGTGTTGCTTCTGCCCTGAAATCTGGCTCTGCAACTCTTGCATCCTCTCATCCAGCTGCTCCATGTTCTCTTCAAACTGGCTGCAATTGACCTTGCTGCCCAAGGCAGCTTTGTCTGCCTTCTAGCAGAGGAGAAAGGCAGGAGAGCGATGCAGAAAGGGTTGAGGAACGACAGGCAGGGCTGGCGTGTGTGAGGGGCAGAGGGAGAAGTGCTTCCTGCAGGCCATCATGCCCCTTCCAGGGTGCTGTGGCCCCGTTTGCCCCATCACACGGCCAAGGTCGATCCCACCATCTGAAGGGCGAGGGGCCCCCACGCAGTTTGGAAATCCTCTCTCCCCCAGGCCAGTTCTGCCACCCAGCCCCCAAGGGACAAGGGGCATTTGTCACCCTGCCCAGGAACCCCTGGGCTGGCACAGAGGCCCCTCGAGACTGTACCATGTCCATTGCTGCCAACATGTCCTGCTCATCTGCTTTCTCCTTCTGCAGCTTCTCCAGAGACTGGAACAGCATCTTTCAGCACAGAAAGGAACCCATGACACCACAGCAGGGTTGGAGCTGTCTCCTGGGGCACACCCCAGGAGCAGGAAGCACACCTTGCTCCCCCTACGCAAAAACCTCAAGGAAAGGCACTTGGAACCGGCACAGGGCTGTGAGCAGGTCGGCAGGGAGACAGATTCCTTGTGGTCCCCTGCCTGGGGTCTGCCTGGGGGATGCTCTGACCCCACAGGACTTTCAGCCACACACCTCGATTGCTTTCTGCTTTTGTTGAGAGTCCTTCTGGAGGCTCCCTGAGATGAAGCTGAGCTTCTCATAGTCCCTTTGCATCTGCAAAAACTTCATTTCCATGTGCTCCCTCAGCTCCTGGTCCTGCTCCAGGGATGGAAGAACATGTGGTTCTGACCAAAGGGTCTGCTCCCCAGGGACAGACCTGTGTTACTCAGCTAGTGGCCACGGGATCTCAGTGTCAACAGGACATTTGCATGAAGGCTTTAATTTCTGTCCATGCTGCTGACTGGTCCAGGCCAATCTGGGGCGGTTTGGGGCTCCCCCACATTACAGAAAAGCACAGCACAGCATTAGGATGTGGCACAGACCTTCAACAGGACCACGTCACCGAGGCAGCGGGTGGTGGGAGTGCTCCCCCAGGACCTCACCTGCTCGTTCAGCTGGTTGGCTGTCTCAGTCACCAGCTGCTCCAGCATGCTATTCCTCATCTCCTGCTGCTTTTCCATCTTTTGCAGCTCGTGCTTCATCTCCTGCAGCACAGCCCTGGCCAGCGAGATGGGGGCAGGGGCAGGCTTAGCCCTTGCAGGGCTGCTCGGGCACTGTCCTGTGCCCACAAACCAGGATTCTCCCAGACCCCCTGGGCTCCCTTGCAGCCCCACAGGGCATGAAACCCACTCTTGTCCCCTTACTCAATTTGCTGAGAGATCTCCTTGCTGCTCTCTTCTTTCCACTTGGCTGCATCCTCTCTCAGCTTTTTAATGTCCTCTTCCAGCTTCTTCATCTGGGAAGGCCAGTGACGGTAGAGTCAGGGCATAGACCTCATGTTGTCCTTGTGTGGGGGCCCTTCAGCTGCATGGAAAGCCCCAGGGCCCCTCACCTAGTCCAGAGACCCTAACCCCACACCCCTGCTCATGGAGTCACACTGAAGTTCCCCATGAGAGCCCAAATATGACACCACCCAGCAGCTCACTAAGGCAAGGGCCTCCTTTATCTTCTTTATGTCATCTTCCATGCGGGTCTGCGTTGCCTTTATCCTGTCAATCTCCTCACGTAGTTCCTGGATGACAGCCATGTCCTAGGAGACAGGAGTGGTGGCAGTGAGCCTCTGGGGAGGCTCACTGGGGCCCTGCAAGGCCTTGACCCCTGCCGTGGTTTGCAGAGCACTTGGGTACAGCGCAGGGCCCTGCAGGCAGCACTCTCCATGCATCCAGCAGGGCCAGGAGTGCTGAACCTCCAGCCAGCAGAGCCGAGGGTACTGGCTGCTGTCTCAGACCCAGGGCTTGTTCCCAGCAGCAGTTCACCTCATCCCGATCCTTCTGGACCATCTTCATATCCTCTGCTATACGACACTGGGCAGCCTTTAACTTTTCAGTCTCCTGGAGCTGCTTGGAAACAGCCATGGCCTAGAAGAAAGGGTTGTCGGAGACAAGTGTCTGGTGAGTGTGTGTGGGGAACATGACCTTCACAACCACCATGGTCTGCACAGACCTGTGCCTCCTGGGTCTTCTTGATGTCCTCTGACATGCGGGAATTTTCTGCTTTTATACTAGCAATCTCCTTGTGAAGAACCTGCGAAGCAGTCCGAGAAACAGGGATGTCAGGGGTGATGCCCAGGGCAGCAACACCCCAAAGAGCCCCACCCTGCCGCAGGCAGCCCGTGGCCCAGCCAGGTCAGCAGCGCGCGT
>NW_008236791.1:2754-3324 GCF_000691975.1 Corvus brachyrhynchos
AGAGGCGACGAGGCCTAGCCAACCACCAAAGAGCCACTGCCAGTGGCTCAACCTCTGCCTGGGCAGCGAGGGCAGGGCCAAGCACTGCTGACTGAGGAAGCGGGGAGGGGCTGTCTGGTGGGGGAGCACCCAAGGTGCTGGGAAGAGCCTCTACCTCAGATACGTGTTTTTTGTTGTTTTCAACCTCCTTCTTCATCTGTTCCATGTGAGTGGCCAAATCAGCGAGTGAGGGGCCACTCAGCTGGCCTGGCCATGGCTCCTGGGTGGTCAGGTACTGCATGTCCAGGTGCCCCAGCACGGCCAGCAGCAGTTTTCGCATGGCTGCAAAATGAATGGCCCCCTTCTGGGGCATTCCAAAGGCAAGATCCAGCAGCTGGGAGAGGCTGAGCGTGTCCAGGGATGTTGCCATGTCTGCACACGCTCTGTCCCTGGTGGGACACAAGCCTTCCTGCCCAGCTGGGTTTGTCAGAGATGAGCAAAACGGATAATGAAGGCGGCGAGCAAAAGGGATGATAAAAGCGATGGGCAAAAGTGATAATAAAAAGGATGAGCAGCCAGCAGGCTGCTTCC
>NW_008236792.1:0-417 GCF_000691975.1 Corvus brachyrhynchos
GCAAAGAAATTTAGATTCATGGTTAAACAACATCGACCTGACTGGTGAGATCTTCAAATTTTGCTAGATGCTCTTACAGAGACAGAAAAATGATTAGTTTTGAAAGCAGCAGGGAGTTTGGCAGAGGACAGTTTCTTTGGCCAGTGGTTCATCTGCTTGGTTCTCCGGAGAGAGACTGAGAGGGAATTTTTCCTTCCCTGGAATTTCAGATTTTCTCCCTTTTCCACTGGACTGCTTGATTGCTTTAACATCAGAACACATCGGGAGGACTTTCCACCGGGCACAGAGGGCCTGGCCCTGGCCCAAGCCCCAGCTCCGGGGAGACCAAAGGGAGGACTCTGACACTTTCCCAGGTTTTTTTCTCCACAGCGAAAGATTTTATTATTTAGCATTATTTTCCTTTCCCGTGTGTTTGTT
>NW_008236792.1:435-1215 GCF_000691975.1 Corvus brachyrhynchos
CTTTCCTTTGAGGAAAATTTATTTTTTCCTGAACCTGGTGGGGAAGGGGTGGTTGTGCCTTCTCTCAGAGGATATATTTCTAAATTTGGCCAAATCGGAACAAATTTAGTGGCCCCAATGTGAGGCTCGAAGGAAAGTGAAAAGCCTGTAGTAATTATATTTTGGTTTGAATTTACTTATTCTGTGTTGGGGTAAAGTAGTCACCATGCTGGTTGAGTTCATAATGTCTTTCTGGCTTGATGTACTCATGTCTTTCTAGTCCTTAGGCTTCATTGAGGTACTGGTGGTTTTTTGGTCCCTAGGGTTGTTTGCCTATCCACAACTTGCTCCAATCTTGTCCCTGATACGTAAATTTTACAGAGGAGGAGACGGGGTTTCCCTTCCCTTTAAATTTGATAGGTTATCTTTTGAGAATGTTCAGTATCCCCAAGACATTTCTTTTGTTTCATCCCTACAATGCGACAAGAACCGTCAGTGAAAATTGATGAAATTAAGCTTAGTGAGTAAACCAAATAGATGCACAGATAAATAAAACAAACAAAAAGTTCTTCACTGGGCAAATTATTTCTGAATACTTTTGGACAAGTCCATTAATTTGGCCTTCTGCAGACACTGAACAATAATTTCACCATCCCAATTCTGGACACTGAGGAAGGGAGACGAATCAGGATTTGTATCTTGTTGTGCTCGGTGATAATGATTTATAAGACGTTAACAGAGGTACAGGAAGCTGTTTGAAGTGTGTATGATTTGTGGTTTCTCTCTCCTAATCCCAGTCCC
>NW_008236792.1:4575-5299 GCF_000691975.1 Corvus brachyrhynchos
GGGAGGACTCTGACACTTTCCCAGGTTTTTTCTCCACAGCGAAAGATTTTATTATTTAGCATTATTTTCCTTTCCCGTGTGTTTGTTAAATAGTTTTATCTCCTTCACTTTCATTCGAGAAAAATTTATTTTTCCTGAACCTGGTGGGGGAGGGGTGGTTGTGCCTTCTCTCAGAGGATATATTTCTAAATTTGGCCATACCGGAACAGCAAGTTACCAACACAACTCAAACCTAAACTTACTTTCTGCTTCAGCCGCAATTACAACTTTTGACACAGGATGGAGGTACTACCTTTAAAATACACTTCAGACAGCAAATGCTGTCTCTATCGCTTCTTAGGGTCCGGGCCCTTTTAGCGTGAATACCAGGTCTTACAGCCAATACTGTTCTTTCATAACGAAATATACGCACCACAATTACAATAAAAAACACAGCACACAGTGCTCACTTTCAAAAATTCACCATACACGCTTCGTCTTTCTCCGGCCACGTCGTTGTGGCTCCAAACTCTTCTCCTGCTCTGTGTGAAGGACGGCTCAACAAACCCTCACACAGTCAATCACACAGTTAAAACACACTCACAACAACATAAACACCCATGCCCTCAATGGCACAACAACCACTAGACCCTGCTGACAACCCGTGCCCTCTACAGCATGACAGGGATTTACCTTAACCACTGCTAGCCCTGAATTGCGAGCAAACAAGCTTTCTATGGCACAG
>NW_008236793.1:0-768 GCF_000691975.1 Corvus brachyrhynchos
AAATCTATGCAAAGACCCTTCCTGCCTCTTTGCTGTCGAGCCATATTACTGAAGCTCTGCGTTTGTGTGTGCATGCGTGTGTGAGAGTATGTAGCTGATCCGGCTGAGCAGCTTCGCTTTGGAGACGCTTTTTAGAGATCGCTACATCTCATGCTCCAGCACAGAAGCTGCAGAGCTCGAGATAGCAATACGTGGCGCCCGAATGGGGACCTCTTTGGACCATCACTAGTAGCGTCTCCAGCAGTTTTTCACCTGCTGGAAATAAGCCACCTTTCGGAGCAGCCATTTCCCTGAAGAAAACTCTGAGTTTTATCAGGGCGATCTGAGGGGCAACCAACAACCTTCTCGGGAAAGAGAAGACTGGTCGGGAGCCGACAGACCACCCCGAGAATATTATTTGACCCTCTGGTGATTGTAATACTGGTCACTTTTGTATCCTTTTCTGTTAACTTCCTTTTATCTCGGGTGTTGGGAAGAGAGGGAGATGGGGGCTGAGATGCCTCGTCTCCTGCGGGAAGCTTTTCTCCCAGTTGTAAGAGTCCTTGTTAGGGAGACTTTTTGTCATTCAAGGGAAGGTTTAAAACATTTTGTTTGTTGGTTATTGTCATGGGTTAGCAAGCATAGTCCCGGAAGTGATGTCCTTGCAAAGGGGTGCTTACAGCTTCGTCTATGACCTAATAGAACCTATCAGCTGGCCAGTTTGAATATGGACAATTCTTTAAGCCACTTAAAGTTGTGACCGCCTCTGTGATCCACACTTAAGAATAG
>NW_008236793.1:4932-6224 GCF_000691975.1 Corvus brachyrhynchos
CCCCATTGCCCTTTGCCCGTCACCACTCCCCCAGCGCTTCCCCATTGCTCCCCATTCCCTACTCCCGCCTTTGTACCGCCCCTGTGCCCTCAGCCCCACTCCCATACTTAAACCTAACCCCTGCATTGTTCTCTGTCTTTGCCTCTAGAACCCTTCACAGTATAGAAGCAATAAACTGCTCCTGTGGAAATCTATGCAAAGACCCTTCCTGCCTCTTTGCTGTCGAGCCATATTACTGAAGCTCTGCGTTTGTGTGTGCATGCGTGTGTGAGAGTATGTAGCTGATCCTGCTGAGCGGCTTCGCTTTGGAGACGCTTTTTAGAGATCACTACATCTCGTGCTCCAGCACAGAAGCTGCAGAGCTCGAGATAGTGATACTTGGCCTTGTTGAACTTCACAAGGTTCACACGGGCCCACCTCTCGAGCCTGTCCAGGTCCCTCTGGATGCCATCCCTTCCCTCCTGTGTGTCAACCACACCACACAGCCTGGTGTTGTCAGCAAACTTGCTGAGGGTGCACTTGATCCCACTGTAGAGAAATGGCTGAGTGAACAGGGACATGTATACGTGCACAATCCAAGCTATATTAGTGAACTGTCCTTGACTAGGGAAAAAAAAGAAGAGCAATGCTGATGTGGCAAGCCGACAGGATGTTGGGGAGGGGGATGCTGACCACAGAGAGAGGAAGACTTATGTTAGTTAGTCGCATGCATATTAATCTGTAACCAATTGCTTGCTATTAAAGGCTGCATGAACAGTAGCTGTAATCCAATAGTATGGAGCTTACTTATGCATGCTTGGGGAATTAGGGTATAACTATGGGTCTAACAATAGAAGAAACGGAGTTCCATCATATCTCTATGAGAAGCGTGGTTCATCCCGACAGATCTCTGGCAATTTCTGGCGCCCGAACAGGGACTGTTCCTCAGAGGAAGATACGCTCGCTGATCACCGAAAGAAGGCTGACGACAACGAGCGACAGAGATACTGCAGGCAGAGGGTGTCGACCGCGAGGCAAAAAACATAGGTCAGGCCAGTAAGAAGGGTCACTACCTTCCCTCCGTCATACCCTGCTAGCATGGATTTAGAGTTTGCAGCAGCGCAAAAATTGCTCCTCAGTATCCTCGCTAAGCAAGGGGAGGAAGTCAAGGAAAAGGATCTAAATAAGCTAGTTTTATGGACGTGGGAGCATGGACATTTGCGGGTACCCCTTTCCTCTTCAATGCAGCCGAGTGGAGGGAAGTAGGGGATCACCTGTGGGGCTGTACTGTCTGGGGGAAAGGGAAAGAAAAG
>NW_008236793.1:8083-8830 GCF_000691975.1 Corvus brachyrhynchos
TGTATTTGGCAGCAGCAGTGAATATCACCTTAAAGGACAGCACTGTCCACAAAATTCCCACAGGTGTTTTTGGCCCCGTGGTAGAAGTGGACAGTTCATTTGGAGCATTGCTATTAGGGAGATCATCAACAGGACTTGCTGGACTAATAGTCTTACCAGGGGTCATTGATGCTGATTACACCGGAGAAATTATGATTTGTGCTTATACTTTCTTTCCTCCTCTTACCATTAAAGCGGGACAATGAATTGCTCAGCTCCTGTTTATAGACAAGCCCGCAGGAGAAGAAATTCATACTCGTCCTTATCGCAAAGACCGTGGCTTTGGGTCCACCGGGGAAACAGTGGTCAATCTCATACGGCAAATGAAAGCTCGGCCCATGGTCACTATTACCATGTTAAATGACACCGAGGCACATCAAATTACTGCAATGATGGGTACAGGCGCTGATGTTACAATCATCAGCAGAGACAAGTGGCCTCGACGGTGGTCTCTGTGCCCTGCAATTGATGCAGTACAAGGGGTACAAGGCGTAGGGGGAGGAACCACCCCCATGCGCAGTTTGCAAACGATAAAAATAAAGTTGCCAGAAGGGCAAGAAGTTACTCTTTGCCCATATGTCATGACCCTTCCAGGGGGCTTGGGAGATCTCATCGGATGAGACAACCTCAGCCAGATTGGGGCCACATTAAATGTGCCAACGCCTTTTTAGGTGCAGCCACTGCAGAACAGCAGCCTACCCCAAGAAT
>NW_008236793.1:10383-10910 GCF_000691975.1 Corvus brachyrhynchos
CCTATGGGCGCCCTCCAGCCTGGCATGCCATCTCCTACTATGTTGCCTCGAGACTGGGAAATTTTGGTTCTTGATCTTAAGGACTGTTTTTTCACTATTCCTTTATGATCCGAAGATACTGTGCACTTTGCTTTCACAGTGCCCTCTGTCAATAAAAGCGCCCCAACAGAAAGATATGAATGGATCGTCCTGCCTCAAGGCATGAAAAACTCTCCCACTATGTGCCAGTTATACGTGCATTGGGCATTGGAACCAGTTCGAGAGCACTTTTCTGCCACCATCATCTACCATTACATGGACGATATTCTGTTTTGTCGGCAACGACCCTTTACTGATGAAGATGTTTCTTACATCACTCGATTGCTACAGAACAGAGATCTTGTAGTGGCACCAGAAAAAATGCAACGATTGAGCCCCTGGAAGTATTTGGGATGGGTGCTTACCTCTAGCTCCGTACGCCCTCAAAAAGTGACTCTTGCCACTGATGTCACCCACCTACACGATGCTCAGACTTTAATTGGTGACTT
>NW_008236794.1:0-1115 GCF_000691975.1 Corvus brachyrhynchos
GTCTACAGTAAGAACTGCTACAATTCAGTTACTTAATTTTCTAGGGAGGAACGGGCTGAGAGTGTCAAAACCTAAATTACAATTCGTGCTATAGGAGGTGAAGTATTTGGGACACCTAATTGGCCATGGCACAAAAAAACTCTGCCGAAAGAGTAGAAGGGATCCTAAATTTACCACCTCCAACTTCAAAACGAGAAATTTGTCAATTATTAGGCCTATTTGGATACTGCAGACTATGGATCGATCAGTATTCACAATCTGCCAAATTTTTATGTGAAAAATTAATGGAAGAAGAACCTTTTAATTGGAATAATTCAGACACACAGAAATTACAAAATTTGAAAGAGAAATTAACAAAAGCACCCGTTTTAAGCCTCCCTTCGCTAGAAAAACCCTTCGATCTATTTGTTAATGTGGAGAAGGGAATTGCCTATGGCATCTTGACCCAGGAGTGGGGTGGAGTCAGGAAGCCAGTTGCTTTCCTTTCCAAATTACTGGATCCAGTGTCCAGAGGATGGCCAGTCTGCATCCAGTCCGTCGCCGCAGCAGCTGTTCTGGTTTCGGACAGCCAAAACCTCATTTTTGGTGGAGACCTGACTACATACACCACACTCAATCAAAACCATTTTGGCTCACAGGGCTGCAGAGTGGTTAACTGACCCAAGAATAGTCAAATATGAAGCCGTTCTTATGCACTCAGACCACCTGAGGTTAGTTGTATGTGCACACCAAAATCCAGCCCAATTTCTTTATGGGACCCCATCAGACAAGGAAATTGAACACAATTGCATTGAAATAACTGACATCCAAACAAAAGTTAGAGAGGACCTAGTGGACTGTCCCCTCAATGAAGGGGAAATCCTCTTCATTGACGGGTCATCTCGAGTGGTAGATGGAAAACGGTGCTCTGGCTATTCAGTGGTCAATGGACACCAAATCTGAGTGCTAGAAAAGGGCAAATTACCATCAACCTGGTTAGCTCAAGTCTGTGAGCTCTATGCCCTTGAAAATGCACTCCTCCGACTAGCCGGAAGCATCGGGACCATTTACACCGATTCGAGATACGCTTATGGTGTAGTCCCCACCTTTGGAAAAATCTGGTCTGAAAGGGGGTT
>NW_008236795.1:0-7078 GCF_000691975.1 Corvus brachyrhynchos
TTCAGTTAGAATGATGTTGTCTGAGCCTGAGACAATTTCCACTGTGAATCTCATAAAGTGTTTGCTTAACTCGAAGCACAAGAGTAATTCTCAGGCTCCGACTGACATCCCTGTAGTACATTTTACCCTGCTATACACTTCTCTCTAAGCAGCAAATGTGAGGTACTGCAGTCTCCAGTATAATAGTCAGAGCACAACTTCAGAGAACCAAATCCTGCTTATGCTGTCCTTGGAAACGATGTCACTGATGTCAGTGAAAATGTTCAAGTGAGAGAGCAGCCCTATCATGGATTATCTTTCCAAACTGGCATACATACTTTTGGTGGATAAATAGTACAGCTTTCTCTATCCACACAGTTATGTTTTAAAACTGCAAGTTTTATACAAACACTGTGTACGTAACATTAATATCAATCTGTTTCCTCTTTACGTAATAAAAAAATCTCAATTAAAAATCAACCGTTGTTTTTGCCGAGATTTTGTTCATCTTCATTGCCAGAAAAGACATTTAAAAGGCATTTTAGAAAATCATTATTCCCTGCATGTGAAAGTATGCTTCCTTTATCTTTTGCTATGTTTTAAAACTGCAGGAAGACGCTGGCTCTCACCCAAGATTGTGATTACCCTGTCATAAGTATGGACACACACATGTCAATAAGAAATCCTTAGGATTTCTAGATGTCTATTTAAAATTAACATAACCTTTTCTTTTTCTTTCTGAAACAAAACATTTATCAACAATGAAGTGTTATTAAAGCAGTTCTGCAAAATGTAGTCCTAATCATTGTCCACTTCATCACTCATATTGTTACAGAGTCATTGAATGGCTGGGGTTGGAGGGGACCTCTGGAGATCATCTAGCCCAGCCCCCTTACTAAAGCAGGTTCACCTAGAAAAGTTTGCACAGGTTCACTTTTAAAACTAAGTTCCTATGAGACAGAACTGATTGCTCCAGTTTAAATTATTTAAAGTGGTACACCCTTTCTTCGGACAAGCTCCCTTTCTTACTGTCAAACTGATGTTTTTCACAAATGCTACACTTTAAAAATCATTCTAGAAAAGCAGACATGTTGTTATAAATATCACAGGGAAGACCTCTACATACTCAGGGGATGAGCAATGCTTCTGGGGGACCAGCACAGACTTAACTCACCTGTTATGATTCCTCCCTTAAGAAATATTGAGTAGAAGAGTGTGACAGCAGGGAAGGGAAATACATATCTTTTCGTTATGTGAAATCCTGCTGCACACTGCATTACACTGACCTTCTCAGGTTTTCTGTTTTGATTGTCTACTGTACAATGCACCTCATTCCTCAAAGGTTAATGAGGCTAAACAGAAGACAAACAAAAAGGTCAGACAAAAAAATGCTGATCTATTGACAAAGGCTACGGAATGCAAAAGTAATGCAGAACTCCAATACCGTCATTCCTGCATTGCTGACACCACGCTGAAACAAATGCCCACAGACACATCCTTCAGAAAATTTTGCTGTGCATGAGGCAGAGAAGTGACCTTCTCTCTCAAGTTCAAAAAGCTGAATCAATGCTGTTACACCCCAAGGGCTAAAGTTCCTATTTCAGCATAACTGTGGCATGAAGAAGAGCAAAGAGCAAACTAGGGAAGAAGTCAGGAAAATTACCTCTCTAACTAATTACACATTCATTGGAGCAGGTACATGTGTGAGAGGACTGAGGTCTGCCTACCAGCTAACCATGTCACTTCTCCGGGCTCAGGTCTTTCACCAAGGCTGAGTAAGTGCCGGCTGTCACAGACACTCTGCTGCTCAGAGGTTGTACGAGCAAGTGTGTTACAGCTGAAACTTTTGTCTTCCTGTCACCAAGGCTGAAAGTAGAAAATGGCAGAGAATCTGTCCCTCAATCCAAATGATGAGCAAGAATAATGACTAAGGAGCAATTTACTATGAGAACATTTTTCCATTGTAAAAATTTGATTGTTCCAGGCACCCAGCTTTTCACAGGAAATGGCACTTCAGTCAATAGGAAGAAATGTCTGGTCAAAATGAGCAAGGGAAAAAATGTATATTCCTTCACATCACTGTCTGTCTGAGCAGGGATTTAAAGATGCTATTTTTTTTTATAAGAGGAGAAAGGATTTGTTCAGATTCAGAGCTCAAGATACCTGGGGATCTGATTTGCTTCAGAAAAATGCAAATTTTTAACTTCCACAAGCATTTTAACAAGTCTGTTCTGGCTGCTGGAAGCAGAATGAATACTGTTTAAAAATAATCTGCTTTGTTTACCTAACACAGATCTCCATCCATTTAAAAATGCATTTTTTTTTCTTTTGTTCCATTTCTTTGACAACCAAGAGTTTAGAAGAAAGCAATAGCTTGCAAAGCCCTTCCTGGACTCCTTCTTTAAGTAACAGTGATGCTGAAAAAAAATTACACTACTGATAATTACCAGAAAGTTGTAGGACTATAGAGTTAAATAGAAATATCTAGAGAATCAGATTTGAAAGAACAGTCTAAAACAATACATACATCTGCAAGAACGATGTGGAGAGCTGATGTGGAAAAAATATTTTACCTTTGTGCTTGCAAACCTGCCCTTTACAGTTAAATTAAAAAATGGTAAAAGTTGCCTTGGCAGACAGCTTCATCAGTAAAGCTAAAAAGTAAAGGAAAAAGGAAACAAAAAAGAAGGATTGAAAATGTTTTCTTTGCATAGTGAACCAGAATAAAAATGAATAATCTAATAGAGTTGATTCCAGAAATTACAAAGCATAAAATAATACTGAAGACCTAAAAACACTGTCTCATGTTTTATAGTTCCCCACAGTCCCTTTTTGGTTTGTTGCATTTTGGAGGGATGGGAAGTGAGGCACCAGCGCCTGTCACTAGACCACTAAACAAATAATGGGTCTTCTCTTTGCATGGGCCACTAGAATGGAATTGCTGCCTGGTGCTCCTATTACTTCTCCCTTGACATAAATTATGAGCCACTTACAATGATGTAAAAGGATAGATTTTTTTCTTTGACTGGAAACTTACCTGCTGATTACTCTGGAGCTTTGATTAATGTTTCTGCCCCATTTTATATGAAGGCTAGCAAACTAAATATAGTTGGTACTCAGTAACTGCATCAGTACAGTGGACAATGTATGAGGGCTAGCAAACTAAATATAGTCGGTACTCAGTAACTGCATCAGTACAGTGGACAATAACGAGCCGTGGCTGGAAACAACTGAAGGTTTTAAATTGCTAGTGGCATAAATGAGACTTGTTACTGACCGCCAGGCTGAGTCAGAAGGGGAACTCCTCCATCCTCTGTCATGATGGTGATAGACCAAGCTGTTAGGTACTCAGAAATTTTGGGTATGGAATACTAAATACAGCACTGAATTAGTAGTTGAGGGATCTGTCTCTTACCACTGGGAAGTACTTTTCTGAGGTATTTCTTTTGTGATAAATTATTAATGGCTGTTATATTACCATGGAAAAAAAAAGCAGATACTTGAGACAGTGGGTGCCCTGAAGGCAGCAGCTGATACTGATCCTCGTGTCTGGGGACCACAGGCAGTGAAAATGCAGCCAGCATCCACAAGAAAGTTTAAGCTTAAGGAATTTCTTACACTAGTTTGCACAATCATGCAGGGACATCAGTTTCCAAACAAAAGCGGGATATGACAGCAGGAGGACAGCATAGGAAAGGGAGGGTAATTTATTGTTTTGATCAACTGTAAGTACAAAGGGTAAATTCAGAATTAACTACTGCAATTGTAAATTCCTCTTTTTGAAGAAAAAGATGGAAACTACTCATTATTAATATCTGGTCAACTACAGTAATATTACTGGTACATTATTAAAACTGTTGGAAGTAAATTTGCTTTCTTTTCTCCAGTATATAGCCCCCTGCAATCTAAGTGATATTTCAAAGTCTGGAGCTGCGGGACCAAACACATTTCACTGTTTCCATGTGACCACAGATGGTTGCCTGAAAGTCCACCAAACAATGCTCAGGGCCATGAATTCAGAATTTACTGTCTAAGGAAAACCTTTGCTGAGTGGAAGAGCAAAGTGGAGCAGGAGGGACTGTGAAATGTCACCTGGAGCCATTTGCAAGGAGCCCATTTAGTCCAGCCCTCTGCTCAGCTGCTAGTTTTGGTTCACAAGAGAGTTTTCTTCATGTTCAGATATTTCTTTTTACACTTATAATTTTTTATAATATATTACCTTTCTAAACAATAAACACACATGCAACCCCCTCTATATATGTATGCAAGAACATAAATAAAGATTATAGTGACTATGTATGAAGCAATAGTTGGATGACACATACAAGAATATATTTTAAAAGATAAAAAGACTGTTAAGGTTGCTGAAAAGAATAGATGAGGTTATATGACAAGGTTACTTGGCCAGGTTCAGACAAGAATATTTTTTATTCCATAGGCTTTATGTACAAAATGGACTGTAAGGATTACTTAGTTTAAAATTTTGCATAACATAAGTTATAAATGTTACAAGGCATTTACTGGGTGGGGGGAAAATTGTTATTTTCTGCAGTCATTGCATGTTTCTTTTAAGCATCAATGATTGAACTTTCTAAATAGAACGTTCATCAATATTAAAAATAAGGCTATATTAATTAAGAAATAAATTACCAGGTTCTTGTTGATTTGACTAAACATAATGAAAAATTGACTCGGTCAATGAGAAAATGAGAATGAGGTAAATTAACTAGTTTCAGACAAACCTTCTTAGGCATGTCTGTGTCTTTAGAGTGTTCAGTGAGGCAAAAAGGCACATCTGAACCATCACCCTGGGCATGGCCATTCTGAATACCTCTCTTACTGCCTGTGCAAACTCCTTCTAGTTATAGTCCTTGCAACTTAGAATTAATTGACCTTAATAAATTCTGAGGCTGCACAACAAATTCACTTTAACCATTTAAAGACCATTGCAGACCCTTTTTAATAAAGGTTGGTGGGAACATTTATCCTGTTACAATTGGATTTTAACTCCCTTGTGGATAGCGAATTGACAATTACTTTTGTAATGGGTTGACCTTGCCTAGATGCCAGGTGCACACCAATCTGCTCTATCACTCCTGCTTCTCAACAGGACAGGAGGAGAAAAATATGACAAAAATCTCATGGGTCAATATGCCGTGGTCTGTGCACTTCATCCTGCTCCAGAATGGAGTTCCTCCCATCCAATACAGTCCTTCATGAAGTTCCCCAACGTGGGTCATTCCCACAGGCTGCAGTTCTTCACAAACCGCTCCCATGTGGGTCCCTTTCACAGTGTCCAGTCCCTCAGGAACCGGCTGCTCCAGCATGAATTCCCCTCAGGGTCACAAGTCTTGCCAGCAAATCTGCTCCAGTATGGACTCCTTTCTCCACAAGGCCACAGGTCCTAGCAGAAACCTGCTCCAGTATGAGCTCTCCATGGAGGAACAACCTCCTTCAGGCATCCAGCTTATCCAGTATGGGATCCTCCATGGGCGGCAGTTGGATCTCTGCTCCACAATGGGCCTCCATGGACTGCAGGGAGCCTGTCTCACCATGTCTTCACCACAGCTTGCAGGGGAATCTCTGCTCTGACACCTGGACCACCTCCTGCCCCTCCTACATCACTTACCTTGGTGTCTGCAGATTTCTTGTTCTCATTTTTCACTCCTTTTCCTCAAGTGCTCTCGCGCAGCACTTCTTGCCCTTTCTTAAACGTTGTCACACCAATGTCACCAGTGGGCTCTGCTTTGGCCAGTTGTAGATCCCTCTTGCAGACAGCTGGCATTGGCTCTGTCTGATATGGGGGAAGCTTCTGGCGTCTTCTCACAGAGGCTGCCTCTGCAGCCCTCCTGATACCAAAACCTTGCCACATAAACCCAGTGCAACATTTTCAAGCTATGATCAGTGATGGTCACTCATTCATGAAATGTCTGCCTCTGATTAAATTGATGATGGTCAACTTCCTATTTTAGTTATCCAATTTTCATGACTCAAAGTTTGTTGTTGTTTCAACTAGTGAAAAGTATTTATCACTCTGGGTCTTTTGAAAGGAAACCCCCTCTTCATTTCATGGAATCAGGTGACGTTCATTTCCTACAACACTAATATGTAGCTGCTAAAAAAGCTGCAAGTATTTTATTTTTTCCAATGTATCACTATATCCTAAATGGTATTACAAATATATATTAAAGAAGTGTCATTACAGGAACACTCAGAACTCTTGAAATACATTTGCATGTAAACAAGTAAAATAATTATTAATGTAAGACCTTGTGTCTTCAAATCCTGCTTTTATAACAAAGTGGCATTTTTCAATTGAACTATCGAGTCTTGAGTTAAAGAACTGTCTCACTAAATCAATTTTAAGCTCCATTAAGCTCATGGAGGTCTACTCCTCTCTTCAGAAGGCTGAACTCTGTGCAGCATTTCCTCTTGAAATTGTGTACCACTAGAACTGGGAACATTCCACACACCACAGAACTGAGCTTACTCTTGCTCTACATGGCCAATCTAGGTCTTCTTATAAAGCTTTCGTTTTAAATTTGATTAAGTCCCCAGTATCTCAAAGCGATAACACTCCGCACCAAAAGAGGACCGGAGAAAACTATCACCTTTTTCCCATATGTTATGCCAAAATGTCCACCCTTGTTGGGGAGGGATGCCCTTGCCCTACTGAAAGTCAGGGTGACAAATTTATTCTAAGGGCCACTGCCGCATACCCACCGCTGCCCATCAAACTCGTATGGAAATCGGTTGATCCGGTGTGGGTCGAGCAGTGGCCTTTGTCAAAGCCTCGAATGACCGCCCTCCTCAAGCTAGTTAGCTGCGAGCTACAGCGGAACCACATAGAGCCCTCCACAAGCCCATGGAACACCCCGGTTTTCGTAATACCCAAATGATCTGGTGAGGGCTTTCACCTCCTGCACGACCTGCGGGAGGTGAACAAAAAAATCCAACCAATGGGTCCAGTCCAAACCTTGCTGCCCATGAACTCGATGATACCAAAGGGGCAGCCCTGCGCGGTGCTTGACATTAAAGACTGTTTCTTTTCCATACCCCTGCATGATGAAGACAAAGAGCGGTTTGCCTTTTCCATCAC
>NW_008236795.1:7158-8175 GCF_000691975.1 Corvus brachyrhynchos
CATGATGAAGACAAAGATCGGTTTGCCTTTTCCATCGTCTTCCCGAACAGTCAACGGCCTAACCTGCGCTTCCAGTGGAAGGTGTTGCCCCAAGGGATGGTCAACTCCCCCACCATCTTCCAGATCACGGTAGACCGAGCACTAGCGCCAGTCCGGCGCAGTGACCCAGCCGCGACCATTATTCAGTACATGGATGACATCCTGATCGCCGTGCTATCAACGAGCCAGGTAGACCGACTAGTGTCGACAGTCCCAGAGACCCTGAAAGCAAATGGCTTTGAAATGGCACAAAAATAAAAAAGGGACCATGTGTAACCTTTCTAGGAGTAGGAATTACAAGCTCCTACATAACCCCACTCCAGATAAAAATCCGCAGGGATATCAAGACGCTCCATGATATGCAGCAGCTGGTGGTATCTCTACAATGGCTCCGTAACATCATCCTGATTCCTCCCGAGGTCATGGACCCCTTAAATGACCTCCTGAGAGGAAAAAACTCATGGGAACAGAAAGTTCTGACACCAGAAGCGACAAGCTCGCTCGACTTTATTGAGCAGCAACAGTGGGTAGTCTTGGGAAAGCCGTCGCGCACATTTTCCCCAGGAGTTGAGTGTCTTGGCAACCTTATCATGAAAGGGAAAAGCCTTGCCCTAAGGTACTTGGCCACGGAACCCGCCAGGATATACCTACCCTTCCGCAAACAGCTCTCCATGCAATCAACGACAGTATCAGAGCTTTTAGCCATAGCCCTCGCTGGTTTTGGAGGAGAGATTCGCTATGCTGCAAAACCCCCATGGACCCAGCTGCTTGCGATCATCGACATCAATCTCCCACCAAAAGTCATTGACCAACCGCAACCGGGACTGACGGTCTTCACAGACGCATCGTCGCTAACCTCAACTGCAGCAGCGGTGTGGCAGTCGGGAGAGCAGTGGCAGTGCATCAAAGCAACCGACCCTACGCTTTCAGTCCAACAACTCGAAGCAGCTGCCGTTGTGCTGGCGTGTGGACTGTTCC
>NW_008236795.1:8188-9048 GCF_000691975.1 Corvus brachyrhynchos
TTGTCACTTACTCTAGTTTTGTGGCAACGCTCTCCCTAGCCATGTCAGGGTCCTGCGTGTCAGTGTCCACGGTGGCTGTGATGCTTGAAGAAGCACTCTTTTTGCGGAAGGGCACCATATCTGTCATCCACGTTAACAGCCACAATCCGGTTAAAGGATTCTTTCAAATCGGAAACAACAGGGCAGATGCCGCCGCAAAAGGACTGTGGACACTGAGAGATGCCCGTAAGCTACATGAGTCTCTCCACATTGGAGCTAGAGCACTAGCAAAAAGGTGCGGGATTTCAACTGCTGATTGAAACACATCCTAGCCACATGCCCCCAACTGTCAAAAATCACCGCTGTGGTCCAGCGGAGTCAACCCCAGAGGCCTTAAAGCCTCAGAGATATGGCAAACAGACTTTACGCTATGTCATCTACTAAAACCCCGAGCGTGGCTTGCAGTGACTGTGGGCACATATAGCGGAATGATCGTGGCCACACAACACCTAAGAACTGATTCTAAAACAACCCTCCAACATTGGCTAACAGCTATGGCGTGGCTCGGCGTTCCGAAGCAGATCAAGACAGACAACGGTCCAAACTTTATTTCAAAATCGAGCCAAACATTTGTTTCAAAGTGGGGTATCACTCTGGTACATGGCATCCCGTACCATAGCACCGGGCAGGCCATTGTTGAGTGGGCAAATCAGACCCTGAAAACCAAATTGGAAGTGTTAGCAAAAACAGAGGGCTTTACCAACTCTACTCCCCCAGGGGACCAGGCGCGCATACTGGCAACTGCCCTGCTAGCACTGAACCAATTCCCTAGGGGGGATGGGACAAACAGTCCCGCCCAAAAACACTGGGCCACTCGAGCA
>NW_008236796.1:0-3627 GCF_000691975.1 Corvus brachyrhynchos
CACCTGGGTCACTTGGAGCCACCTGGGGCCACCTGCGGCCACCTGGGTCACTTGGGGCCACCTGGGTTACTTGGGACCACCTGCAGCCACCTGGGTTACCTGGGGCTTCCTGGGCTAAACTGGGGCCATCTGGGGCCACCTGCAGTCACCAGGGGAGCCTGGGGCCACCTGGGGCCATCTGGGTCACTTGGGGCTTTCTGGGGTAAACTGGGGCCATCTGGGGTCAGTTAGGGCCATCTGAGGGTGCTGGGGTGACCTGAGTCCACTTAGGGGTCCTGGGGCCATCTGGCACCACCTCAGTCACCTGGGGTCACTTGGGGCTATCTAAGGCCACCTGGACCACCTGGGAGGCCCGGGATCATCTGGGTCACCTGGGGCACCTTGGGGCCACCTGGTGGGCCCGGAGCCACCTGGGGTCACCTGAGTCCACTTGGGGGTTCTGGGGCCACCTGAGTCACCTGGGGCTACCTGGGGTGAGTTGGGGCTATCTGCAGCCACCTGGGACTACCTGGGGCCACCCCCACGGTGACCCAGGAACCATCTGAGGTGGCCCTGTGCCCCCACAGCAGCTCAGGAACCACCCAGATGTGCCCTCACCCTCACCACCGATCCACCCCGATGTCACCAAGACCAACCCACCCCTGTGTCCCCATCAACACCAAGACGGCCCCGATGTCCCACCAAAACCAACCCCCCCAAGTGTCCCCACCTGACATCCCCACCTGACTCCATCCCCAACACCACCCAGACCAGCCCCCACAACCTTGATGAAGGCGTAGCCGGCGCCGTTGTCGGTGATGGTCAGCCCCAGCGCCTCCTCGGACTTGAGCACCTGCACGTCCTTGCGCCGGCCCTTGGTGTGGGCGAAGATGAAATCCTCGAGGCCGATCTGCCCCCCCAGCAGCTTCTCCATGTCCACCTTGGGCGTGTTGAGCGTGCAGAACATCACCTGGGGGGCACACGGCAGGGGACACTGGCCACCTATAGACCTGATCAAGAGTCTTTTGCCCTTCATTTTGCCAAGAATAGACCATGCTTTCAGGGTCTGAGTCTAATTTCTGAATTACAAGAGCAACAAAAAGAACTCAATTTTTAAAGTCTCAGCAGAAAAATAAAATAAGCATGTGTGCAAACACGGGGGCAGTGGTGTGTAAGCACACTGGCAGACGGGGATAGAAGCAAGAAATGTCATGAGACACGCTTGCAGTTTCATTGCAACATGGAGCCAAGGTGTAGAGAAAGCAGAGGGGCCTATCACATCAATTATGCAGCTCGTGGACTGTGTCTTGTAGCTTTTCTGTGAACTGATAGTGACCCCGTACAGTGCATTGTTCCTTTTCTCCTTTCCATCTGTTCAGTATTTCAGCTTCTCAGATCACTAGAAGCCTGCTATTGATTTTTAGATGTGTCCTAAGTTTGCCATAAATTTTATATAGTGACCTCATACTGCCAGAAAACAGAACTGACACACCTTCACCCCAAAGTATACTCTTAAATAAGTGGTAGATGTTTGCAAATCATGACAATCTATTTCTAGCCCTCTGGGAATGCCTGAGCTGAAAGAGAATCACCACCACCATGGTAGTTATTGATCCCTGCAAGGCAGATCTTTCTTTCCATGGGAGATTTCAGCCACTTTACTCTTTGTTCTCTATATTTTGGTATATGTTCATCTCTATTTTGTTATATGCATGGCAGCACCAAATAGTAACAGTTGTGTCTGTCTTTGCCCAGCATGTTGTGATTTCATTTGCAGGCAATGCAGTTCCTGTGTTAGATCAGACAGATTCTGCTCTGGCAATGGTACATCTGCCTGACATGCCCCATTGCTCCTGCAATCTATGGCTGAATCTTCTTTGTCATTCCACTGTTTCTTTTTTCATTTCCATCTGTTTGTCATTCCAGAGTTTCTTGAATAATGGAGACACAGTGATTGCTTTTGAGATGTGTCATAAGCTTGTCATAAGCATTTTCTTTCCTTAAGTAGTCCCCTTTGCCAGGCAGTGCAGTTGGAGGATACAGTAAGGGGAATTGACAAGTTATTCCAGCTGTTCAGCTGAAGCAAATGCCAGTGGCTTTTTTGCATGTTTCCCTGCTTGCTCTCCACATTGATTTTCTATTATTCTTGGCAAAAATAGGGAGGCCTCTTTTTTTAGCCACTGGAATTTAAGGGGAACCTCATTGCTTGAAGTGTTAGACCAAGAGAGATTAGGAAGATGTGGAAAACAAGTGCTTTTACTTTAAAGGATTACTGATATAAAATCTAAGGCAAGAAACTTTCTCCTGTTCTCAATTTTGCATGCTTCACCCTTTCTGTGTTCATTGAGGTAAAATTCATTACCATAGTTGTTAGCTGTGAAAAATTATATTCACTATGGAGTTAACTTACATGGCTGGATTTAAAGTCCCAGCTTTATCTACAACTTCCTAATGTTTGCTTCAAACTGTGATAAAGATCTTATAACGTAGGGCTCCAAGTGGTTTGCAGAGACATCAGATAGAAATAAAATGCTGTCTTCTGGTGTGGCATCTTGAGACACAGAGGGATGATACACATACAAAAGGCACCTGCTTTCCACGGGAGTGTTGGGTGCTGGCTGTAGCCCTGAGGGGTCAGAGCACAGCAGTGCTGTGACCAGACAAGGGTGGGATCCCTGCAGCCCCGGAGTGACGGCTGCCGGCCCCCTCGCCGTGCAGAGCACGTCTCTCCTTCCGGTGAGTCTGCCTCACAGCGAGTGGAGAGCTACAGTCTGAGGGAAGCATTTTCATCCTTGTACAAAGCCCTTCATGAGTGGCATTGCAGGGTGAGAAGTCTTTCCCTGCTTTCTCTTTCTCTCTCTCTTCCCTGCTGGTGTTTCATTTTTCTAGTCAGTTTTGTAGTTCTCAGCCTCTTTGAACCAAACATGGTGAGCGTGAGATCTCGGTGAGATTTTGTTGCATTATTTTTCCCTCTCCCTGGAATGAAGGGCTATTGTTTCCTCCTAGAGAAGTGTAATCAATGCAGTGCCTGTAGGCCAGGTCACTGTTCGACCCTTTCCCTTGGTCACTGACCCACATTTCATTCAAACACATTGGTAAATAGTGGCACTTCTTATGTCTCTGAGATTTATGTAACAGACAGGAAAAGATTAGAATTGGAGATATCTCTTACTATTTTGGGGCCCTGGGCTGCCAGCCAGTTTTACTTCTAGAGAAGCAAGTGTGTGGTTTTGTGAGTATGAAGGTGTGACTCATTCTCCTCCTTGACATACTTTAGAACATGCACGGAGTGATGATTTACATGGGGTTGCATTGAGGCTCTGCTTGAACTGACAGCACTTGGTGCACTTTAATCTTACATGTGGATAGAGGAAATGAGTTAATCTGCAGTTAAATATAGAGGTGGTGAAAGAGTTGGGAAGGGGAGGGGTTGACTCTAATCTCACTTAGGTTGGGGTCAGTCAAGAGTAACCTCTGTATCTGGATGGTATTACTCTGGGGTAAGTCATATCTCACCTCTCTGGAGCTGACAATATTAGCTAATGGAAAACGGTGACAAAGTGAGAATGTGCCCTGAGCTCTAGCATCGCTGTAGTCTTGTTCTTTCTGATCACCATCTACATGTTGGTGACACCTTTTTTTTTTTTT
>NW_008236796.1:4887-5611 GCF_000691975.1 Corvus brachyrhynchos
AGCAGGGACACAGTGACCCCCCCACCACAGCCGTGAGATGGGGGGCAAGGACACCTGGGGACCCCCAGAGCACAGATGGGGGGAGGGGACCCCCAGAGCAGAGATGGGGGGGGACAAGGACACCTGAAGACCCCAAAACCCCCAAAATGGGGGGGTCGGGTCAGACACCCAGGGACTCCCAGAGCTCCAAGCTGGTGGGGGACAAAGACACCCAGGGACCCTCAAAGCCACAAGGGGGGGGACAAGGACCCCCCCCCAGCCCCTGACCACCAATGTGGGGTCAGGGGAACAAAGGCACCCCAAGACCACCCAAAGCACAGAAATGGGGTGACAGGGACACCCCAAGACCCTCAGACCCCCAAAGCCACCCTGGGACCCCCAGATCCCCAATGGGGGGGCACAAAGCCACCTCGGGACCCCCCAAAGACACAGGGCAAAGGTCACCCGGACCTCCACGATGGAGGGGACACCTTGGGGCCCCCAAACCCCTTGGACGGTGGGGGCAAGGCCACTTCAGGACCCACAAGGTGGGGGGTGGGGGGGACCCCCACGAGCCCTCCAAGCTCTGAGGTCGGGGGATAAGGACACCCCAAGACCCTCAGCCCCCCAAGGTGGAGGTGGGGGGTGAGGACACCAAGACCCCCCCCAAGCCTGGAGGTGTTTGAGGAGGCACCGCAGGCGCCCCTCAACCCCTGGGGTGTCCCCCCGAGTCCAAACCCCCCCC
>NW_008236796.1:5723-6047 GCF_000691975.1 Corvus brachyrhynchos
CTGAGAGCGACCACCCAGAGCGACCCCCCAGCCACCCATTGTGTCCTGCCACCACCCATCGTGTCCCACCGCCCAAACTGACCCACCTCTGATGTCCCCATCTGGGGTCCCCACCAAGACCAGACCACCCCCATGTCCCCAGCCGGATCAACCCACCCCTGGTGTCCCCACCAAGACTGACCCACTCTTGTGTCCCCCTCAAGACCAAGCCCCAGCCCTGCTGTCCCCACCACCAACCCACTCCCAACATCTCCACCAAACCAGCCCAGCCCCAGTGTTCCCCCAAGACCAGCCCAGTCCCAATGTCCCCACCGCCACCAAGGC
>NW_008236796.1:10940-11352 GCF_000691975.1 Corvus brachyrhynchos
CCACCCCCAAAAACGTCCCCGTGGGAGCGCTCGGTTCAGGTGACACCCGCGGCAGGAGCCAGCAGGGTGACAGGACCCCTGGGGAGCTCGGGGACAGAGGGCACGGGGACAGGGAGGGCACAGGAACATGGGGCACAGGGACTGGGGAACGTGGGAACAGGGAGGACACGGAGACACGGGCATTGGAGACCCGGGGACAGGTGGCCAAGGGGACATGGGGACACGGGGAGGGACAGGCCCCTCCACCCCACCATCCGCATGACCAGAGGTCCCCATGGCCCCCCCACGTGTCACTGCGTTCCCATGTCCCCTGTGCCCCAAAGTGTCCCCAGGCCCCGGCACACCCCCCTGGGCTCCGGAGGGTCCCCATGGGTGCCTAAGCGCCAACCTGCCCCGCCCCCATCTGTGCCCC
>NW_008236796.1:13138-14052 GCF_000691975.1 Corvus brachyrhynchos
CGCGCCCGCAGGAAGTACGATCTCTGCTTCCTCGACAAGGTACGGGGGCAGCGCCGACAAGGGAGGGGACACGGGGCGGCCCCGGGTGTCCCCACGGCCCCTGACAGCCCCTCGCTGTCCCCAGGTGGAGCCTCAGGCCACCGTGGCCGACATCAAGAACCTGTTCAGCAAAGCCCGTGAGTGGGGACGGGGTTTGGGGACAGGGACGGGGGGGATGGGGTTGGGGACCCTCCATGGGGACCCTCAGTGTGGCTGGGGACCTGTCACAGAGTGGTGGGGACTTGTGACAGGGCCGTGGGAAGCTGTCACAGGGCCATGGGGACCGACATCATGGCCATCATTGTCACAGGGCTGTCATGGTCACCACCGTGATCAGAGACCCACCGTGGGGCCGTGTCCACCTTCGTCGGACCTTGTGTGGCTCTGTCCCCACAGTGCCACCATGGCTGTCCCCACAGCAGCTCTGTCCCCGCAGTGCCACCATGGCTGTCCCTTGTGTGGTTCTGTCCCTGCAGTGCCACCACCGCTGTCCCCTCTGTCCCACAGATCCCCAGTGGTACCCGGCGAGACAGTCCCTGCGCCTGGACCCCAGTGAGTGTCACCACAGGCTGGGCTGTCCCCCAGGTGTCCCCAGGATGTTTCCAGGTGTTCCCTGCAGGGTCCCCAGGGTGTCCCCCAGCTGTCCCCAGGTGTCTTGAGATGTTCTCCCCCTGTCTCCTGGGGTGTCCCTACAATGTCCCCAGGTGCCCCCACTGTCCCCTGCTATCCCTCCAGGTGTCCCCAGGGGTGTCCCAGGTGTGTTCAAAGTATCCCCCAGGTGTCTCCCAGGTGCCTCAGGTGTCCCAGCTGTCCCCCAGCTGTCCCAGGTGCCCCAGATGTCCCCCTGGTCCCCGAGCCGCGCCCCACGGGTCCCC
>NW_008236796.1:14269-14472 GCF_000691975.1 Corvus brachyrhynchos
TGCGCCCCGGGGGCCCCAGGTGTCCCCCAGCTGTCCCCCAGGTGTCCCCCAGCTGCCCCAGGTGCCCCAGGTGTCGCTGTCCCCAGAGGGTCGCTCGCTGAAGGACGAGGATGTGCTGCAGTCGCTGCCCGTGGGCACCACGGCCACGCTGTACTTCCGGGACCTGGGGGCGCAGATCAGCTGGGTCACGGTGAGGGGCTGTC
>NW_008236796.1:15810-16802 GCF_000691975.1 Corvus brachyrhynchos
CCCCCCCCCCAGGGGCCCCCCCTCCCCCCCCCCCTCCACTCGGCCTTGTCCCCTCCCTCTCCTCTCCAGGTCACCCCCAGCCCCTTCTCTGTCCCCACCAGTTCCCGCATGGCACCGACCCTGCGCAACAACTTTGAGGTGTCACTGTCACCTGGGTCACCTCCCTGTCCCTCCCGGGTCACCTCTGCCACCCCCTGTCCCTTCCCCGTCCCCACCAGTTCTCGCACAGCCCCAACGCTGCACAGCCTCTTCAAGCTGTCACTGTCACCAGGGTCACCTCCCTGTCCCCCTGGGTCACCTCCCTGGCACCCACAGTCACCTCCCTGTCCCCTGGGCCACCTCCCTGTCCCCCTGGGTCACCACTTCCCCCTGGGTCACGCCTGTCCCCACTGGTTCTCACGTGGCTTCTGAGGTGTCCCTGGCACCTGTGTCCCTTCCCCGTCCCCCTCGGGTCACCCCTGTCACCCCCTGTCCCCATGGTTCTCGCGCAGCACCAGCCCTGCACAACACCTTCAAGGTGTCATTGTCACCTGGGTCACCTCCCTGTCCTCCCAAGGTCACCCCGTTCTCCCTGTGTCCCCTCCGAGTCCCCTCAGCTCACCTGGGCGTCCCCAGATGTCCCCTGCCTGCCGCTGGTGTGTCCCCAGTATGTCCCCAGTATGTCCCCAATGTGGCCCAGGCCTCCCCAGAACTGCACCTACTACTGGGGCTTTGCTGCCTGGATGGCCTATTACATCAACCACCCGCTGTACACGCCCCCGGGTGAGTGGCACCTGTTCCCTCTGTGTCCCCTCTGTGTCCCCTCTGTGTCCCCAGTGTCCTCATCCCACCAACCCTCAGCTATAACCCCCAGGTGAGTGGCACCTGTCCCCTCTCTGTCCCCTGTGTCCCCATCCCACCCCCCTCTGCTTCCACCCCCGTGTCCCCTGTGTCCCCTGTGTGTCCCCTCTCTGTCCCCTCCGTGTCCCCTCTGTGTCCCCTCTGTGTCCCCT
>NW_008236796.1:18224-19086 GCF_000691975.1 Corvus brachyrhynchos
ACCCTGGGGTCCCCGTGTCCCCTCCATGTCACCCCCAGTTGCCCGAAGCCCCCAGCACCCCAATATTCCCCCCCACGTCCCTGTGCCACCCCGGGGTCCCCGTGTCCCCTCTCCCCATGTCTCCTGTGCCATCCCCAGCCACCCAAATCCCTCATCTCCCCAGGCTCCCTGTCCCTCCCCTGTCCCCCCCCGCCATCCCCTTCCTGCTGTGACACCGGGACATGGTGGGGACACTGCGGGGACAGCCCATCCCCCGCCATCCCCTTCCTGCTGTGACACCGGGACATGGTGGGGACACTGCGGGGACAGCCCATCCCCCGCCATCCCCTTCCTGCTGTGACACCGGGACATGGTGGGGACACTGCGGGGACAGCCCATCCCCCGCCATCCCCTTCCTGCTGTGACACCGGGACATGGTGGGGACACTGCGGGGACAGCCCATCCCCCGCCATCCCCTTCCTGCTGTGACACCGGGACATGGTGGGGACACTGCGGGGACAGCCCATCCCCCGCCATCCCCTTCCTGCTGTGACACCGGGACATGGTGGGGACACTGCGGGGACAGCCCATCCCCCGCCATCCCCTTCCTGCTGTGACACCGGGACATGGTGGGGACACTGCGGGGACAGCCCATCCCCCGCCATCCCCTTCCTGCTGTGACACCGGGGACACCCCTGCCCTCTGGGGACACCCTGTCCCCACTGTCACTGTGGCACCCTGCGGGGACACCTCCCTTGGGAATTCCGGGATTATCCCTCCCCCCACTCCCCCATTGTCCCCTCCCTGCTGTGACACCAGGGCAGCCCTTGGGGACACCCCAGGGCACCCTGCCCTGTGCCTTGGGGACAGTGTGGGGCACACG
>NW_008236796.1:19110-19474 GCF_000691975.1 Corvus brachyrhynchos
CCCCCGGGCCAGCGGGGTTGCCGGGGCGGTGTCCCCCCCGGGGCTGGCGACCGCAGCCCGTGTCCTGTGCCACCACAGGTGACAATAAACCACATCCCCCACGCGTGGCCTGTCCTTGTCCCATCCCAGGGGACACCGCGGGGTCACGGCCGCGCCGCGGGACAATCCCGCTGTCCCCAGGGTGGGTGGGGGCGGTGCCCTGGCGATGTCCCCACAGGCAGAGCCAGCGCCAGCTCGGTGTCACTCGGTGCCTTTATTGCACGGGGGTGGCCTCGTGTCGCCGTCCCCGCGTCCCCGCGCGTCACTCGGCGCCCTCCTGGTGCTGCCGCAGCCGCTTCTGGCGCTGTCGCAGGCGCCGCTCGCG
>NW_008236796.1:21392-21927 GCF_000691975.1 Corvus brachyrhynchos
CCACACACGGGGGGGACGTGGCTCGGGGGGACACGGGCACGGAGATGGCACTCGGGGTGACACAGGGTGGTGGCACCAGGGGCACGGGGGCACCCCAGAGTGTCCCCAGGGAGCAGCTCAGTGTCCCCAGCAGGGGACACCCCAATGTCCCAAACAGCGGCCAAAGGCTACCACGAGCCCTTGGGCCAATCCCGGTGTCCCTAAGGGGGGTGGCAGATGTCCTTATGTCCCCAAGAGGTGACAGATGGCCCCACAGCAGCTCAAGAGAGACAAGGGACAGGTTGGGGACCCAAATCCGCGCCAGGATGTGCCCAGCCACAGAACAGACGAGGCCACCGGAGGGACAAGAGACCATTTATAGTGACGTGAGTGTCCCCAAGGGCCACCCTGGGGACAAGAACAGAGCTGAGGGACACAGAGCAGCTCTGACATCCCCAGAGGTGCCCGAGGGCCACCAGGAAGGCTCCTGTGGCGGGCGGTGACGCCTCTCACGGCTCGGCCCACGCGGTGACACGAGCCAAGGCCAGGTGGCCTC
>NW_008236796.1:29486-29945 GCF_000691975.1 Corvus brachyrhynchos
TGTCCCCCCAACCCCAATAAACCCCCCGAGCACTTGGGGCCTGTGACACCCGTGGGGTCTTGGGGGGCACTGGGGGGACAAGGCACCCGTCACTGGGGGTGGCACCAGGCAGATGGGTGACACTGGGGGACAAAGGACATCGCTGGGGGTGGCACCAAGGGACACCCACAGCACTCGGGTGACATTGAGGGACACCGGACACCCGTGAGGGTGGCACCAGGGGACACTGAGGGGCACAGGAGCCCCAGGTGGCACTGGGGGACACCTCTGCCACCCCTGGTGACACCCTGGGGACGCCCCCCTGGGCAGTGCCAGCGCCGTTTATTGGGGACACCCAGGGGTGCCACGTGTGCCCTTGGGGCCGGGCAGCAGCAGGTACAGACACAAGTCCCTCACGTGTCCCTCACGTGTCCCCACGGCACCAGGGACACAGGGCCGGCCACGTGGGCCGGCTGCAAC
>NW_008236796.1:31796-32356 GCF_000691975.1 Corvus brachyrhynchos
CTGGGGGTGTCACTGGAAACACTGGGGACACTGGGAAGGGACTGGGGGGACATGGAGAGGGACGTTGGGGACATGTTGGGGACACTGTGGGACAGCAGGGACACCCCGGGGACACCGCAGGGACAGTCGGGGCCTCACCCGTTCGGGATTGTCCGGCGGGAAAATCTCCCTCTGGAAAGAGAGCGGGTGAGGGGGGAGGGCACCCAGGGGGACAGCGAGGGGTCCCCAGGGGGTCCCCAGAGGGACACCCCGGGGACACCGCAGGGACAGTCGGGGCCTCACCCGTTCGGGATTGTCCGGCGGGAAAATCTCCCTCTGGAAAGAGAGCGGGTGAGGGGGGAGGGCACCCAGGGGGACAGCGAGGTGTCCCCAGGGTGTCCCCTCCCCCACCTTGCGGTCAATCACGTGGCGCTGGAAGAACTCGGCCTGGTTGGAGACCCAGAACACCCCGACCGGGAAGGACAGGTACACCACCATCTGCCACAGAGCCACCCGTGTCACCTCCTGTGCCACCTCCTGTGCCAGCCGTGTCACCTCCTGTGCCACCTGTGCCACTTCCT
>NW_008236796.1:33607-37665 GCF_000691975.1 Corvus brachyrhynchos
CCCCCCCTCCCCGCCAGGGGGCCGCTCCTCGCAGATATACGGCGGGGCGGGCGGCCGGCGGGGCGTGACCGCGGCCGGCCCGGTCCTGTCCCCATCCCCGTCCCCATCCCCATCCCTGTCTCTATCTCTGTCCCCACCCCTGTCCCCGTCCCCATCCCTGTCTCTATCTCTGTCCCCATCCCCGTCCCCATCCCTATCCCTATCTCTGTCCCCATCCCCGTCCCCATCCCCATCCCTGTCCCCATCCCTGTCCCCATCCCTGTCCCCATCCCTGTCCCCACGTCCCCGTTCCCTTTGCTGACCCTTTATCCTCGGGTGCCCCAGGAGGAAGTGTCCTGTCCGCTGTGTCCCCTGTGCCCTTGTCCCCAGGAGGACCAGGAGGGGCTGCCCTGTCCCTGTCCCCGAGGTGTCCCCTGAGCTGTCCCCTGTCCCCTGATGTGTCCCCTGATGTGTCCCCGTGGGTGTCCCCAGGAGGACGAGGAGGTGCAGCACGAGGAGGAGCTGCTCAGGAACCCCTTCTCGGTGCGGGGCTGGCTCCGTTACGCCCAGGCCCGGCAGCGCGGGCCCCGGCCCCGCCTCAACCAGATCTACGAGAGGGCCCTGAGGGAGCTGCCCGGCAGGTACGGGCACCTGGGCACACCTGGGGAGATATGGGCTACACCTGGGGGCACCTGGGGACAGCGGGGGGGCAGCTGGGGGGACATGGGGGGACATGGGGACAGTGGGGAGCACCTGGGGTACACCCGGGGTACACCTGGGCATATCTGGAGGCACCTGGGGGGACATGGGGACAGCAGGGAGCACCTGGGCACACCTGGGGGCACCTGGGCACACCTCGGCACACCTCAGGACACCAGAGGTGCACCTGGGGGCACTTGGGGACAGCGGGGGCATGTGGGGTACACCTGGAAGGCACAGGGACCTTTGGGGGCTCACCTGGGCACGCTTGGGGGACACCTAGAGCACACCTGGGGGACACTTGGGCACATCTGGGGGGCACAGGGGCACCTCAGTGCCTTTGTGTGGGCAGAGGGGTGGCGGGGACCCGCTGTGTCCCCTCGGGGGTGGCAGGGACGGGCTGGGTCCTGTCAGGGTGACAGCAGGTGGCAGGGGTGGCCCAGGTGGCAGGGGGGGACTCCGGTGACAGGGGTGGCACAGGTGGCAGGGGGGGCACAGGTGACAGGCCCCAGTGGCACAGGTGGCAGGGGTGGCCCAGGTGACAGGTGTTGGGTGGCCCCAGTGGCACAGGTGACAGGTGCTGGGTGGCCCCAGTGGCCCAGGTGGCCGGGGGTGACTCCGGTGACGGGGGTGGCACAGGTGGCAGGGGTGTCCCCGGTGCCAGGCTGGCCCCGGTGACAGGGCTGTCCCCGTCCCAGTTACAAGCTGTGGTACCAGTACCTGCGGCAGCGGGCACTGAGGTGGCCCTGCTGTCCCCAGCTGTGCCCCGAGGAGGCCGAGCAGTACGTGGGGGGTTCAGGTGGCCCTGAGATGGCCCTGAGGTGGCACTGAGGTGGCCCTGCTGTCCCCAGCTGTGCCCCGAGGAGGCTGAGCAGTACGTGGGGGGTTCAGGTGGCCCTGAGATGGCCCTGAGGTGGCACTGAGGTGGCCCTGCTGTCCCCAGCTGTGCCCCGAGGAGGCCGAGCAGTACGTGGGGGGTTCAGGTGGCCCTGAGATGGCCCTGAGGTGGCACTGAGGTGGCCCTGCTGTCCCCAGCTGTGCCCCGAGGAGGCTGAGCAGTACGTGGGGGGTTCAGGTGGCCCTGAGATGGCCCTGAGGTGGCACTGAGGTGGCCCTGCTGTCCCCAGCTGTGCCCCGAGGAGGCCGAGCAGTACGTGGGGGGTTCAGGTGGCCCTGAGATGGCCCTGAGGTGGCACTGAGGTGGCCCTGCTGTCCCCAGCTGTGCCCCGAGGAGGCTGAGCAGTACGTGGGGGGTTCAGGTGGCCCTGAGATGGCCCTGAGGTGGCACTGAGGTGGCCCTGCTGTCCCCAGCTGTGCCCCGAGGAGGCCGAGCAGTACGTGGGGGGTTCAGGTGGCCCTGAGATGGCCCTGAGGTGGCACTGAGGTGGCCCTGCTGTCCCCAGCTGTGCCCCGAGGAGGCTGAGCAGTACGTGGGGGGTTCAGGTGGCCCTGAGATGGCCCTGAGGTGGCACTGAGGTGGCCCTGCTGTCCCCAGCTGTGCCCCGAGGAGGCCGAGCAGTACGTGGGGGGTTCAGGTGGCCCTGAGATGGCCCTGAGGTGGCACTGAGGTGGCCCTGCTGTCCCCAGCTGTGCCCCGAGGAGGCTGAGCAGTACGTGGGGGGTTCAGGTGGCCCTGAGATGGCCCTGAGGTGGCACTGAGGTGGCCCTGCTGTCCCCAGCTGTGCCCCGAGGAGGCCGAGCAGTACGTGGGGGGTTCAGGTGGCCCTGAGATGGCCCTGAGGTGGCACTGAGGTGGCCCTGCTGTCCCCAGCTGTGCCCCGAGGAGGCTGAGCAGTACGTGGGGGGTTCAGGTGGCCCTGAGATGGCCCTGAGGTGGCACTGAGGTGGCCCTGCTGTCCCCAGCTGTGCCCCGAGGAGGCCGAGCAGTACGTGGGGGGTTCAGGTGGCCCTGAGATGGCCCTGAGGTGGCACTGAGGTGGCCCTGCTGTCCCCAGCTGTGCCCCGAGGAGGCCGAGCAGTACGTGGCGTACCTGCGCTCCGTGGGCCGCCTGGACGAGGCCGCGCAGGTCCTGGCCCGGCTGGTGAACGACGAGCGCTTCGTGTCCCGGGAGGGCAAATCCAACTACCAGGTGGGCATGGGGGACACCTGGGGGGACACCTGGGGGGACACCTGGGGGCACAGGGCACCTGGGGACACCTGGAAGGGACTGGGAGGGAGCACAGGGCACAGGGGGGGCCTCTGGACAGCTGGGGGGGTGCTGGGGGTCACCTGTGGGGTGAGGAGAGGTTGGGGGATCCTGGGTGTCTCTCAGCGCTGGGGGGTCCCTGGGTGGTTCTGGGGGGTCCCAGAGGGTGTTTGGGGTCTCAGTGGGGTTTTGGGGGTTCTGAGCCGTACCTGTGTCCCCCCCCAGCTGTGGCAGGAGCTCCATGAGCTGCTGTTCCAGCCCCATGGGGTGGTTTTGAGGTCTCTGATGCCACCCTTCCCCTGTCCCGGGCTGTGGCAGGAGCTGGGGGGGTCCCAGGGCGGTTTTGGGGTGGTTTTGGGGTCTCTGACAGCCCTGTTTCCCCAGCTGTGACAGGAGCTGGGGGCTCTCAGGATGGTTTTTGGGGTGGTTTTGGGGTCTCTGACAGCCCTGTTTCCCCAGCTGTGACAGGAGCTGGGGGCTCTCAGGATGGTTTTTGGGGTGGTTTTGGGGTCTCTGACAGCCCTGTTTCCCCAGCTGTGACAGGAGCTGGGGGCTCTCAGGATGGTTTTTGGGGTGGTTTTGGGGTCTCTGACAGCCCTGTTTCCCCAGCTGTGGCAGGAGCTGGGGGCTCTCAGGGTGGTTTTGGGGTGGTTTTGGGGAGGTTTTAGGGTCTCTGACAGCCCTGTTTCCAGCTCCGGTGCCAACGTTGTGTTCCCTTCCCCAGGGCCACCACAGTCCCCATCCCCTGGCCACCCCAGGGCCATCCCCCCCCCACTTCCCTGGCCCCGTGGCTGTCCCTGTCCCTCGTGTCCCCAGCGCCGTCCCTCTCCCGGCAGTTCCCCATGTCCCCTGTGCTGTCCTGTGCTCTGTGCTGGCTCCTGTCACCGTGCCCCGTGTCACCAACACTGTCCTCTCTGTCACCATCCCCCGTGTCACCGATGCCACCCCCCGTGTCACCGGTGCCGTCCGCTGTGTCACCGATGCCATCCCCCCTGTCACCATCCCCCGTGTCACCGGTGCCATTCCCCGTGTCACCGACGCTGTCCCCGTGTCACCGGCGCTGTTCCCTCACCCCGTGTCCATCTGCTCGTGCGCGTCCCTGTCCCCGCTGCTGTTCCTATTTCCTGTGTGCTTTGCCTGTCCTTTTCTTTGTCCCCAGTGCCGTCCTTGTCACCCATCCTTGTCACTTGTCTGTCCCCCGTCTTTGTCACCTGTCACCCATCCTTGTCCCAT
>NW_008236796.1:38923-39660 GCF_000691975.1 Corvus brachyrhynchos
GAGCGGGGGGACGCCCTGGAGGGTGTGGAGGGGACACCCTGGAGTGGGGGGGACACCCTGGAACGTGTGGAAGGGACACCCTGGAATGTGTGATGGGGACACCCTGGAATTGGGGGGGGACACCCTGGAATTAGGGGGGGACACCCTGGAATGGGGGGGACACCCTGGAGTGAGAGGGGGGACACCCCGAAGTAGAGGGGGGCTGAGTGAGGCCGTCCCAGAGCAGCAGGTGGGGGAGCTGGGTTGGTCTAGGGGGAAGGGCACCCCAAAAGTAGGGAGGCACCCCAAAAGTAGGGCGGCACCCCAAAAGTAGGAACCCCAAAAGGGTTCTCAGGCAGCCCTGGCTCGGTTTGGCCCCAAAAGCCTGAGCGTGCCCCCCAAATCCAGAGCATTTCGGGGTGCCCAGGGGGTCCTGCCTCAGTGTCCCCTCCAGAAGGGGGATTTGGGGGTGTTGTGGGGTCCCACCTCAGGGGGCTCCTCCAGGAGGGGCAGTTTGGGGGTCCCTCCCCAGTTTCGCCATCCTGGGGGGGGTCTGGTCACCTGGACTGGCCCCAGCCCCCCACTGGGGGTCCCTGTCCCCAGTGGTGCCCAGGGGTGCCCAGTGCCCTCGTGTCCCTGTCACCCTGTCCCCAGCACGAGGGTGCCCAGGGGTCCTGAACCTGCCCCGTGTCCCCCGTGTCCCCTGTCCCCTGTGACCCCCCCATGTCCCCTGCTGTCCCCTGTGACCCCCTGGTGTC
>NW_008236796.1:40454-43620 GCF_000691975.1 Corvus brachyrhynchos
GTTTGGCGGTGATGCTGTACTGACCGCGGTGTCCCCTCCCTGTCCCCGTGTCCCCACCATGGCCCCCGTTTCCCCACGGCCCTCGTTTCCTTGTGTCCTCTTGTGTCCTGCGTGCCTGCATCTCCTGCTGTCCCTGTGTCCCCCTGTATCCCCCCGTGTCCCACATGTCCCCTGTGTCCCCCCGTGTCCCACATGTCCCCTGTGTCCCCTGTGTCCCCCATGTCCCCCGTGTCCCCTCCCGGTGTCCTCTGTGTCCCCTCATGTCCCCAAGCCCCACTCCCGGTGTCCCCTGTGTCCTCCATGTCCCCAGACCCCACTCCCGGTGTCCCCATTGTCCCCTCATGTCCCCAAACCCCACTCCCGGTGTCCCCTGTGTCCCCTCATGTCCCCAGACCCCACTCCCGGTGTCCCCTGTGTCCTCCATGTCCCCAAACCCCACTCCCGGTGTCCCCTGTGTCCTCCATGTCCCCAAACCCCACTCCCGGTGTCCCCTGTGTCCTCCATGTCCCCAAGCCCCACTCCCGGTGTCCCCTGTGTCCCCTCATGTCCCCAAACCCCACTCCCGGTGTCCCCTGTGTCCTCCATGTCCCCAAACCCCACTCCCGGTGTCCCCTGTGTCCCCTCATGTCCCCAAACCCCACTCCCGGTGTCCCCTGTGTCCTCCATGTCCCCAAGCCCCACTCCCGGTGTCCCCTGTGTCCCCTCATGTCCCCAGACCCCGCTCCCGGTGTCCCCTGTGTCCTCCATGTCCCCAAACCCCACTCCCGGTGTCCCCTGTGTCCTCCATGTCCCCAAACCCCACTCCCGGTGTCCCCTGTGTCCTCCATGTCCCCAAGCCCCACTCCCGGTGTCCCCTGTGTCCCCTCATGTCCCCAAACCCCACTCCCGGTGTCCCCTGTGTCCTCCATGTCCCCAAACCCCACTCCCGGTGTCCCCTGTGTCCCCTCATGTCCCCAAACCCCACTCCCGGTGTCCCCTGTGTCCTCCATGTCCCCAAGCCCCACTCCCGGTGTCCCCTGTGTCCCCTCATGTCCCCAGACCCCGCTCCCGGTGTCCCCTGTGTCCTCCATGTCCCCAAACCCCACTCCCGGTGTCCCCTGTGTCCTCCATGTCCCCAAACCCCACTCCCGGTGTCCCCTGTGTCCTCCATGTCCCCAAGCCCCACTCGTGGTGTCCCCTGTGTCCCCTCATGTCCCCAAACCCCACTCGCGGTGTCCCCTCCCCCTGTGACCCCTCTCCCTGTCCCCCTGTGACCCCTGTCCCTGTCCGTGTCCCCAGGCCCGGTCCATCTTGTTGCCCTGTGACCCCTGTCCTGTCCCTGTCCCCCTGTGACCCCTGTCCCTGTCCCCGTCCCCAGGCCCGGTCCATCCTGTCCCTGTCCCCCTGTGATCCCTGTCCTCTCCCTGTCCCCAGCCCCGGCCCATCCTGTCCCCCTGTGACCCCTGTCCCTGTCCCCATCCCAGGCCCGGTCCATCCTGTCCCTGTCCCCCTGTGATCCCTGTCCTCTCCCTGTCCCCAGGCCCGGTCCATCCTGTCCCCCTGTGACCCCTGTCCCTGTCCCCATCCCAGGCCCGGTCCATCCTGTCCCTGTCCCCCTGTGATCCCTGTCCTCTCCCTGTCCCCAGGCCCGGTCCATCCTGTCCCCCTGTGACCCCTGTCCCTGTCCCCATCCCAGGCCCGGTCCATCCTGTCCCTGTCCCCCTGTGATCCCTGTCCTCTCCCTGTCCCCAGGCCCGGTCCATCCTGTCCCCCTGTGACCCCTGTCCCTGTCCCCATCCCAGGCCCGGTCCATCCTGTCCCTGTCCCCCTGTGATCCCTGTCCTCTCCCTGTCCCCAGGCCCGGTCCATCCTGTCCCCCTGTGACCCCTGTCCCTGTCCCCATCCCAGGCCCGGTCCATCCTGTCCCTGTCCCCCTGTGATCCCTGTCCTCTCCCTGTCCCCAGGCCCGGTCCATCCTGTCCCCCTGTGACCCCTGTCCCTGTCCCCATCCCAGGCCCGGTCCATCCTGTCCCTGTCCCCCTGTGATCCCTGTCCTCTCCCTGTCCCCAGGCCCGGTCCATCCTGTCCCCCTGTGACCCCTGTCCCTGTCCCCATCCCAGGCCCGGTCCATCCTGTCCCTGTCCCCCTGTGATCCCTGTCCTCTCCCTGTCCCCAGGCCCGGTCCATCCTGTCCCCCTGTGACCCCTGTCCCTGTCCCCATCCCAGGCCCGGTCCATCCTGTCCCTGTCCCCCTGTGATCCCTGTCCTCTCCCTGTCCCCAGGCCCGGTCCATCCTGTCCCCCTGTGACCCCTGTCCCTGTCCCCATCCCAGGCCCGGTCCATCCTGTCCCTGTCCCCCTGTGATCCCTGTCCTCTCCCTGTCCCCAGGCCCGGTCCATCCTGTCCCCCTGTGACCCCTGTCCCTGTCCCCATCCCAGGCCCGGTCCATCCTGTCCCTGTCCCCCTGTGATCCCTGTCCTCTCCCTGTCCCCAGGCCCGTCAGGGCTGGGATCTGTGTCGGGGGGTTCTGGGAGGGGTTGGGGGTTTTGGGGGTGGTTTGGGGACCCCTCTGAGCCCTTTTTTCCCGTTTCCCCCCAGAAAGCCACGGCGCTGCCGGCCAAGCGCGCCGAGTACTTCGACAGCTCGGAGCCCGTCCAGAACCGGCTCTACAAATCCCTCAAGGTGTGGTCCATGCTGGCCGACCTGGAGGAGAGCCTGGGCACCTTCCAGGTGGGACACCTGGGGGGGACACCTGGGGGGGACACCTGGGGACACAGCGGGGCTGCAGCGGGGGCACCCCACACTGGAGGGCGGAGGGGACACGGCCTGGGCACAGGGGACACCTGGGGACATTGGGGTGGAGATGGGGGACACTGGGCTGGCTGTGGGGGACAGCTGGGGACATTGGAGTGGAGATGGGGGACATTGGGGTGGACATGGGAGACACCAGAGGACATTGGGGTGAGCGTGGGGGACACGGGGCTGGGTGTGGAGGACACCGGAGGACACTGGGGTGGAGATGGGGGACACTGGGCTGGCTGTGGGGGACAGCTGGGGACATTGGGGTGAGTGTGGGGGACACTGGGCTGGGTGTGGGGGACACATGAGGACATTGGGGTGGGACATGGGGGACACGGGGCTGGGTGTGGGGGACACCGGAGGACATTGGGGGGGACATGGGCGCAAC
>NW_008236796.1:43789-44339 GCF_000691975.1 Corvus brachyrhynchos
GTGGGGGGGACAGCTGGGGACATTGGGGTGAGTGTGGGGGACAGCTGGGGACATTGGGGTGAGTGTGGGGGACAGCTGGGGACATTGGGGTGGACATGGGGGACACTGGGCTGGGTGTGGGGGACACATGAGGACATTGGGGTGGACATGGGGGACAGCTGGGGACATTGGGGTGGACATGGGGGACACGGGGCTGGCTGTGGGGGACAGCTGGGTGCATGTCAGTTCCCCTGGCTGGCAGTGCTGACCCCGCTGCCCCCTGTCCCCCGTGGCAGTCGACGCGGGCGGTCTACGAGCGCATCCTGGACCTGCGCATCGCCACCCCCCAGATCGTCATCAACTACGCGCTGCTGCTCGAGGAGCACGGGCGCTTCGAGGACAGCTTCAAGGTCACACAGGGACACCCGGGGACACCCAGGGACAGCCGGGGACAGCCTGGCAGAGCAGGGGGATGGAGGGGAGCAGCTGGGGACACCCCGAGAGGGGCTGGGGACATCCCGAGAGGGGCTGGGGACATCCAAAGAAGGGCAGGGGGGAACCCGCAAGAGGC
>NW_008236796.1:44362-44908 GCF_000691975.1 Corvus brachyrhynchos
AGTCAGAGAGGGGCTGGGGACATCCAGAGAGGGGCGGGGGACACCCTGAGAGGGGCTGGGGACACCCTGAGGAGTGAGGGTACCCCATGGCTGGAAGGGTTGGGTGGGACACCCTGGGAGCATGTTGGGGGCACCCCAGGGACGGTGTTGAGGACATCCTGGGGACAGCGTGGTTGTCACAGAGATCCCATAGAGACAGGTGGGGACGCCATGGGCACCCTGGGGCTGTCACAGGCACCCCAGGGAGGGGACTGGGCACATCCAGGGGCCCCAGGGCCCTGGACGGGATTGGGGACACCACAGGGACGAGGACAATGTCACAGACACCGCAGGGAGAACGCTGGGGACACCACAGAGGGGACATTGGGGACACCATGGGCACCCTGTTGCTGCCACAGGCACCCCAGGAAGGGTCCTGGGGCCACAGTGGGGACCCTGTGGCTGGGGGGGCCACTGGGGACACCACAGGCACCATGTCCTGGGATGGCTCCTGGTGGCAGCAGTGACAGGGTGGCAGCAGTGGCAGGGTGGCAGGGAAAGGAGGGT
>NW_008236796.1:45080-45917 GCF_000691975.1 Corvus brachyrhynchos
AGTCTGGTGCGAGCGCTGTCGGTGGTGAGCGGCGCCCGGCAGTGCCACGATGCCCTGTCCCCGCGCTGGTCCGGTGGTGACACTGCCCCGTGTCCCCGTGTCCTTGTCGTCATGTCCCTATTCCCATTTCAATGTCCCTGTCCCCGTGTCCCTGTCCCCCTGTCAATGTCCCCGTGTCCCTGTCCCCATGTCCCTGTCCCTGTGTCCCTGTCCCCATCAATGTCCCTGTCCCCATGTCCCTGTCCCCCTGTCAATGTCCCTGTCCCCATGTCCCCGTGTCCCTGTCCCCGTGTCCCTGTCCCCGTCCCCCTGTCCCCGTGTCAATGTCCCTGTCCCCGTGTCCCCGCAGGCGTACGAGCGCGGCATCGCGCTGTTCCGGTGGCCGCACGTGGGGGACCTGTGGCTCACGTACCTGTCCAAGTTCGTGGCCCGTTACGGGGGCCGGAAGCTGGAGCGGGCACGGGACCTCTTCGAGCAGGCGCTGGACGGGTGCCCCCCGCAGCACGCCAAGAGTACGGACAGGGGGACACCGGGGGGGACAGGAGGACAGGACGGGCACGGGAGGGTCAGGGGGGCACAGAGGGCTCAGGGGATGCCAGGCCAGGTGCCCATTTGGGCACGGGGAGTGGGTGCCCCGGTGTGCCCAGGTGAGTTCCTGTCCTGTCCCCACATCCACATCCCTGTCCCCACAGCTCTGTCCCTGTCCCCACGTCCCTGTCCCCACATCCCTGTCCCCACATCCCTGTCCCTGTCCCCACGTCCCTGTCCCCACATCCCTGTCCCCACGTCCCTGTCCCCACAGCTCTGTCCCTGTCCCCATATCCCTCTCCCTCCCTG
>NW_008236796.1:46910-48305 GCF_000691975.1 Corvus brachyrhynchos
GTCGTGGGGGCCCCGTTGTGTCGGGGGGGTCCAGGTGGGCACAGGTGGGCACAGGTGGGCACTGGGACCCGTGTGACCCCCGCAGGTGCTGGGGGACGACGCGGCGCGGGAGCTGTGCCTGCGCTTCGCCGACATGGAGTGCAAACTGGGAGAGGTGGACCGGGCCCGCGCCATCTACACCTACTGCTCCCAGATCTGCGACCCCCGGGTGAGACTGGCGGCACTGGGAGGGACTGGGAGGGACTGGGGGCACCCACTGCTCCCAGATCTGCGACCCCTGGGTGAGTCCGGGGGAGGCCCCGGGGCTGAGGAGCCACCGAGTGTCCCCAGGGCCGTGTGGGTGCCAGGTGTTGCGGGTGTCACAGAGCCAGGGGTGTCCCCAGGGCCACCTGGATGTCCCCAGGGTCCCCGGGGTGCCCCCTGTGCTGGGGAGTCCCCAGGGTCACGGGGGTGTTCCCAAGGCCACGCCTGGGTGCTGTGGGGTGCCCCCTGTGCAGGGCGCGCCCAGGGTCACAGGGCTGTCCCCAGGGTCACAGGGGTGTCCCCAGGGTCACGGGGCTGTCCCCAAGGCCACATGGGTGTCCCCAGGGCCACAGGGGTGTCTGTAGGGTCACAGGGGTGCTCCCAAGGTCACAGGGGTGTCCCCAGGGTCACAGGGGTGCTCCCAAGGCCACAGGGCTGTCCCCAGGGTCACGGGGCTGTCCCCAGGGTCACAGGGGTGTCCCCAGGGTCACATGGGTGTCCCCAAGGCCACATGGGTGTCCCCAGAGTCACAGGGGTGTCTGTAGGGTTACAGGGGTGCTATGAGGTGTCCCCAAGGTCCCAGGGGTGTCCCCAGAGTCACAGGGCTGTCCCCAGAGCTGTCCCCAGGGCCACAGGGCTGTCCCCAGGGTCACAGGGGTGTCATGAGGTGTCCCCAGGGTCACAGGGCTATCCCCAAGGTCACATGGGTGCCCCCAGGGCCATCCCCAGGGCCACAGGGCTGTCCTCAGGGCCATGTGGGTGCCATGTGTTGGGGCTGTCCCCGGGCTGTCCCCGGTGCCGCTGATGGCGCTGTCCCTGCAGATCACGGGCAGCTTCTGGCAGACGTGGAAGGAGTTTGAGATCCGGCACGGGAACGAGGACACGATCCGCGAGATGCTGCGGATCAAGCGCAGCGTGCAGGCCACCTACAACACCCAGGTGAACTTCATGGCCTCGCAGATGCTCAAGGTGTCCGGCAGCGCCACCGGCACAGGTGAGGGGACACGGGAGGGGACACGGGGCTGAGGAGGGGGAGGGGGAGGCGGAGGAGATGGGGAAATGCGGAACGTGGGAGAGGGCACAGGTGAAGGGGTACAGGTGAAGGAAGGGGGGGCTGGGGAGGGGGTACAGGTGAGTGTGATACAGGTGAGG
>NW_008236796.1:57182-57508 GCF_000691975.1 Corvus brachyrhynchos
GTGTCAGCCCCGTGTCCCCCCCGGTGTCACCCCGGTGTCACCCCGGAGTCAGCCCCGTGTCACCCCCGGTGTCACCCCCAGTGTCACCCCGGTGTCACCCCAGTGTCACCCCCTGACCCCCGTCCCTGACCCTGAGCCGGGCACGCTCCTCGTCCCCGAGCGGTTTCTGGGCCAGCGCCAGCGCGGGGTCGGGGCCCAGGCTCAGCGCCAGCGTCCCCCGGCGCCGGAACCGCGGGGCGTCATCTGTGGGGACACACGGGGGTGGCACCAGAAACAACCCCGTTCCTGTATGCACAGAGCCACCCCTGTCCCAGTGCCCCCAGTGC
>NW_008236796.1:58677-59078 GCF_000691975.1 Corvus brachyrhynchos
GGGGGGGACAAGAGGGGGACCCACGGGGGTCACACGGGGACGGGGACACCCCCCAGGGGTGGCGACCCCGCAGCCCTCATGAATATTAACGACCAGGCCCGCACCCTCATTAGCGCTAATGAGTTCTACAGCCTCAACCGCCTCATGAATATTAAAGACCTGGCCGTAGATGGAACTGCCCCTCATTAGCATGAATGAGGCGGAACCAGCAGTCCCCTCATTAATTAAGCTGAACTGCGCGACTCTTCGTTAATATTAATGAGGGTCAGCACGCGGCCCCTCGCAGATTCCCTCATTAATATTAATGAGGATCAGCACACGGCCCCCAGCCCCTCGCAGATCCCCATCATTAATATTAATGAGGGTCAGCACGCGGCCCCGCCCCCACAGCTATGAGCGCT
>NW_008236796.1:59697-60340 GCF_000691975.1 Corvus brachyrhynchos
GTGGCCATGTGGGGAAATGGGCGTGGCCAGGTGGGAAAGGGCGGGGCTTACGGGGAGGGGGCAGCGCGGCTGTGCCCGGCTGTGCCCAGTTGTGCCTAGTTGTGCGTCCCCCCCCCTCCCAGTTCCAGCCCAGGAACCCCAGGACGGACTCATGGACCCCTCCAGTCACCCCTGAGGACTCCCAGCCAGCACCGAGACCCCCTCCCGCTCACCCCAGGACCCTTCAGTCACACCTGAGGCTCCCCCAAAACACCTGCAGGACCCCCCAGGACACCCCGGGACTCTCCAGTCCCTCCTGGGCACCCCACAGGACCCTCCAGTCAGCCATGGGACCCCCCCCCAGTCACACTCGGGGGTCCCCCCTTCAGCCCCGGGACCTCCCTGCAGACAGAATCCCAGAATGAGCTGGGTTGGAAACGACCTTTGAGATCATCACCTGTGACCCAGCCGAGCACCTCCTCCTCAACCACACCACGGCCCTGAGCGCCGCGGCCGGGCTCTGCTCAGCCCCCTCAGGGTCCCGGCTCTGCTCAGCCCCTGCGGGGTCCCGGCTCTGCTCAGCCCCCTCAGGGTCCGGGCTCTGCTCAGCCCCTGCAGGGACGGCGTCCCCACCCCGCCCTGGGCAGGTTCCCAACCCCACTCA
>NW_008236796.1:61749-64310 GCF_000691975.1 Corvus brachyrhynchos
CAGCCTGTGCAGGTCCCTGTGCAGAGCCCTCCTACCCTCCAGCAGATCCACACTGGCACCCAGCTTGGTGTCATCTGCAGATTTGCTGGTGGTGGACTCAATGCCCTCATCCAGATCATCAATGAAGACACTGAAATCCACGCTTGGGGAGCTCATCCAGCAGCTCCCTCATCCCCCTAGGATGGATCCCATCTGCTCCCAGAGACACCTGTGAGCATCTGAGGGGCTCAGCAGTCACCAGCTGCTTCCTCCTGGATTACAGGGGCTCTTCTGCTCCCTGTCCCCATCTCCCAGCCCAGGTGGTCACTTGTCCTGAGGATGACCTGTCTTAATGTTGAAAACCGAGGCAAAGAAGGGGTTAAGTAGCTCAGCCTTTTCCCCATCTGCAGTTACTGAGCTCCCTCCCCCATCTAGCAGAGAATGGAGGCTCTCCTTGCCCCTCCTTTTGCCCTTCACGCCTTTATAAAAATGTTTTTCCCTGTCCCACCCAGGCGTGGCCAGGCCGAGTTCTCACTGGGCTTCTGCCCCTCGTGCTTTTTCCTGCATGCCCTCCCTCGAGCAACTCCCTCAAGCTCTTCCTGCAGTACCTGACCCTCCTTCCAAAGGTGTTGCACCCTCTTTTTTTCCCTTGGTTCCTCCTAAAGCTCCTTGCCCATCCAGGCTGGTTGTTTTCCTCGCTGGCTCCTCTTTCGGCACACAGGGACAGTCTGTTCCCACTCCTTCGAGATTTCTGTCCTGGAATCCCACCCTTCCTGGCCCCCTCTGTTCCTTCCCAAGGAACCCTCCCAGTCACTCTCCTGAGTCTGCCCTCTGGAAATCCAGTGGGGAGGTTTTGTTGATGCCTCTCCTTGGTTCACCGAATATTGAGAACTCGATTATTTCATGGTCACTTGTTGGGGAGGATGAAAGTTTGGTAAGAAAGTTTCACAGATATGTAGGCTTGGCAGAAAGATCTCTGAATGTAGAAACTGAGGATGAGAGAGAAATGAAAGCAAGTTTTGATATAGAATAAAAGATGTTTTGCTGAACCAGTGATCACTGAATAGCTGAGAAGGCAAAGGTTGGAGATGAGTTGGAAGGAGATTTTTATGATTAGGACAAAGGTATGTGACTACAAACAAAGACGTGTTTTTCACCAAGTAAATGAGTCCCAAGAAGAGCATAAGTGAATAGAAAACATGTTTTTACCAAAAAACAGAGATATCACAGTCAAACAAGAAATGTCAATGTAGCAAGAAGAGAGGTCTAAGAATTTTCCACTGTAAGCTTAAATTGTAACTTACTTACTCCTGTGATTGGACAATAATGACTATAGTATGGTGATGGCAGTAGCAATGATAGGCTATAGGCAAATGTAAAGGTATTGTGTGTGGTGCTTATTGGTTGTTATGTATTAAGATACTCTGCAAAGAAAAGTATAAAATGCTTTGTAACATGAACAGCAAGCGGCTTCAGGTATGCCCACTGCTGGAGCTGGCAGCTGTAGGGCTGGCTCTGGATACCCACTCCCTGAAATGCTGTAACTTTGCCTATGCAATAAACAGCTTTCAAGAGAGCCGCCTGAAGTCCAGACATCCTTCGTAGACACTTCTCCTGTAAGCTTCATTCTGACTGTTCCCCTATACCCTATGGTCACTGTGCCCCAGACGGTCTCCAGCCTCCACATGTCCCACCAGCCCTTCTCTGTGAGCAGCAGGTCGGGCTCAGTCCCTGCCCTGGTGGGCTCGCTCACCAGCTGTGACAAGAAGTGAAGTTGTCCTCCACACACCCCAAGAACCTCCTGGGCTGCCCCTTCTCTGCTGCGCTGAGTTCCAGCAGGTCTCTGGCAGGTTAAAGTCTCCTGCAGGAGCGAGGGCTGGTGATCCTGGAATAATTCACCCACCTCTTCATCCTGGCTGGGTGGTCTGCAGCAGCCCCCCACCGGGATGTCGGCCCTGTTGGCCTCCCCTGGCTCTCACCCACGGGCACCCGACTTTATCGTCATCAATCTCAATTTCCATGGCACCCAGAGCCTCCCCGATACCCAGAGCCGCCCCTCCACCTCTTCTCCCTCTCCTGTCCCTGCTGAGGACCTGGTAGCCATCCCCTGGTCACACGAGCCGTCTCACCACGGCTCTGCTGCTGTCCCATGGCCTCCAGCTGCTCCTGTCCGGCGAGTGTCAGTGTCCCTGTCCCTCCTCAGCGCCGCTGACCTCGCCCCTGCCTCTGCCTCGCCCCCGTGGGCTCCTTCCTGGACAGCCTGGTCTCATCCTGTCTTGGGGTGACCTTACGATGTGTATCCCATATCGCTGCCTATGCCCAGAAATTAATTCCTGTGCCTTTCTGCGCCTCTAAACTGAGCCTGAGAGGGGGAAGGAAGAAACTGAGCAAAACTTTTGCAAAGCAGTTTGCAGCTTGTTCAAGGTCACACACAGATAGCAATCGGTTTTCCCCACTGCAGCACGGGAGGGAGGAAGCACCCGGCTTGCTGCTCCCAGGAGTTTTTTTGGCCAGTGGTTCAGCTGCTTTGTTCTCCGGAGAGAGACTGAGAGGTGAATTTGTCCTTCTCTGGAATTTCGGGT
>NW_008236796.1:64398-64952 GCF_000691975.1 Corvus brachyrhynchos
TAAATAAATAGTTTTTATCTCCTTCACTTTCCTTCGAGGAAAATTTTTTTTTTTCCCGAACCTGGTGGGGGGAGGGGTGGTTGTGCCTTCTCTCAGAGGATCTATTTCTAAATTTGGCCAAACCAGAACGCATCCCCTCGCCCTTCCAGCACGGTTTAAAGCCCTCTCAGGGAGTCCTGCCCGTTCACGGCTCCCTCTGCTCCCGTTGGACAGACCGAGCCCGTCCAGCTCCGGCCGCGGGCGCCGTGAGGGTCACGCCGTGATCAAAGAACCCAAAATTCTGCCCACGGCCCCAGCCCTTGAACCGCTTGCTGGTTCTCCTGCTCCTTTCACCACACACCCCAAGACCCTTCGGTCATTGCTGGGGACCCCCTGAAACCTCCCCAGAAACCCTTGGGGTACCCCCAAGACTCCCCCAGTAGTTCCTGGCGACCACCCGGGACCCCCCAGTCACCCCCGGGATCCCCCAGGATGCCTCCAGTCACCCTTGGGGTCCTCCCAGTCGCCTCTGGGATCCCCCCAGTCACCCCATGGGACTCCCTGGTCACCCTTAG
>NW_008236796.1:66597-67678 GCF_000691975.1 Corvus brachyrhynchos
CGCCTCGGGCACGCAGCCGAGCTGGATGTAATCGCTGCACTCCACGGGCCGCTCCAGCTCCAGCAGCGCCACGTCCAGCTCCCGGTGCTCCCGCAGCCGCCGCACCTGCCGCACCTGCGCCTCGGGGCCGGGGTCGCTCAGGTCGGAGGCCCCCAGGACCACGCGCCACGTGCTGACATTCCTGGGGACACGAGGGTGGGTGAGAGGGGGCAGAGCCCGGCCGGAGCATCCCGGAGCATCCCGGAGCAATCCCGGCACATCCTGGAGCATCCCGGAGCATCCCGGAGCAATCCCAGCACATCCCGGAGCATCCCGGGAGAATCCCGGCACATCCCGGAGCATCCCGGGGGCATCCCGGGAGAATCCCGGAGCATCCGGGGGCATCCCGGGAGAATCCCAGCACATCCTGGAGCATCCCAGAGCAATGCCGGGTGAATCCTGGCACATCCCGGAGCATCCCGGCACATCCCAGGAGCATCCCGGCACATCTCCGAGCATCCCGAGAGCATCCCGGAGCATCCCGAGAGCATCCCGGGAGAATCTCGGCACATCCCGGAGCATCCCGGAGCAATCCCGGGAGAATCCCAGCACATCCCGGAGCATCCCGGAGCAATCCTGGAACATCCCGGAGCATCCCGGGGGCATCCCAGAGCAATCCCGGGAGCATCCTGGAGCAATCCCGGCACATCCCAGAGCATCCCGGAGCATCCCAGGAGCATCCCAGCACATCCTGGAGCATCCCGGACCAATCCCGGGAGAATCCCGGCACATCCCGGAGCATCCCGGGAGCATCCCAGGAGCATCCCGGCACATCCCGGGAGCATCCCGGACCAATCCCAGAGCATCCTGGTTGATCCCGGTTGATCCCGGCTGATCCCGGCCCATCCCGGCCCGTCCCGTTCCGCGGCCCCGCTCACCCGGTGCGGAGGAAGCAGCGCGCGGCCGCGGGGGCCCAGCCGGGGGTGACGAGGGTCCCCCCGCAGACGTGGCCGCTGCCGGCCCTGCGCGGGTCCTGGATGCTGGCGAGGCCCGGCCAGGCCCCGGGCACGGCCCCGGCGCCGCTCCCGAACTCCTCGGCCAT
>NW_008236796.1:68404-69500 GCF_000691975.1 Corvus brachyrhynchos
CTGGAGCTCCATCCCAGCGCCCCGCAGGCAGGAATTTCTCCCCGGATGCCACCTGCACCTTGTCTCGGTGCCCTTGAGCCCTGCCCGGTGCCTCTCTCGCTGTGGACAGGAACGGAGCAGCGCCGCTGCCCGCTCGCAGCAGGGAACGGGGGAAGCCCAGCACAGATTCCACAGGAGAAGATCCCAAAAAATCCCGTGGGAGGCGTGGGACAACCCCAGGGCAGGGCTGGGATAACTCGGGGTGTCCCGAGGGAGAGGCCGGATGCTCCACGGCCCACAAGGACGGACCCCAACATTCCCAGCCCTCCGGGAATTGCAGGATAAGTTCCTCAGCAGAGAGTTTATTTTTACAAAAATACATTTATTTGTTTGTAAATGCAACCCGGGCGCGGGAGGCTCCGGGCACGGAGATCCCGAGGGATGCAGGGGGGCCTTAGGGCCGTTTCTTCAGGGACTCCAGGAAGATGCGCTCGTTCTCCAGGAAATCGTGGTCCTGAGGAGCGGTGCAGGGACGGGGTGAGCCCACCCCGCCGCTTCCGAGCCCCTCCCAGCAGGTTCTGAGCCCCTTTTCCAGCCCTGCTCCCACCGGGCCGGTTCCAAACCCTTTCCAGATCCCACCCGGCTGGTTCCAAACCCATCCCAGCCCTCACCTGGTTGGGGCTGAGCCCCTTCCAGCTGGTTCCAAGGCCCGTTCCCAGCCCCGTTCCCACCCTGCTGGTTCCAAGCCCCTTCCAGCACCCACTCAGAAGGTTCCAAACCCCTTTCCCCAGACGGTTCCGAGCCCCTTTCCCAGCCCCGTTCCCACCTGGCCACTTCCAAGACTCTTCCAGTTCCCACCCAGCTGTTTCTGAGCCCCTCTCCCAGCCCTGTTCCCACCCAACGGCTTCCGAGCCCCTTCCAGCTCCCACCTGGCCACCTCCAGCCCTCTGCAGCCACTCCCCAGCCCCTCTGGGGCCGCTCCCCAGCCCCTCCATCGCTCTCCCCTCACCATCTGGGCGCGGTGCTTGAGCAGCAGGAGGTGTCCGTAGAGCGCGGCCGAGGCCAGGGGGTCCCCGCTGTCCCCCAGGAACATCCCCACGGGAGGCAGGAACCTGAC
>NW_008236796.1:72313-74186 GCF_000691975.1 Corvus brachyrhynchos
TGTGGTCCCAAGCCCCTTCCAGTTCCCCCCCAGCTGGTTCCAAGCTCTTTACAGCTCCCCCCAGCCGGTTCCGAGTCCTTTCCCCAGCCCAGCTCCCCCCAGCCGGTTCCAAGCCCCATCCCAGTCACTCCCGGAGGGCGGTTCTAGCCCGTGGCTCCCACGTGGAAGCTCCAGCCCCAGGCGTGCATTCCATGGGAATCCCTGTTCGGATTCCCGGGAGCACCTGGAGCCGCGTCCCCGCTCACCTTGGCCTCGTCCCTGCTCACCTTGGCCTCGTCCAGCGCCGCTCTCTCCATGGACAGCAGCTGTGCCGTGAGCCGGCGCTGCTCCTCCAGCGCATCCCGCAGCGAATCCGCCTTGGAACGCTCGGCCACGGCCCTGCGGCGCTCCTGGGGCCGGACAGGGCAGCTCCAGGAGGGGTCTGGGCAGGGAGCCCCTCCTGCCGGGCATGGACATGGGACACAGAGGCAGGGACACCGGGCAGGGACATGGGACATGGGCACAGCTCCAGGAGGGGTCCGGACAAGGACACGGGGCAGGGACACAGACATGGACACAGCTCCAGGAGGGGTCTGGGCAGGGAGCCCCTCCTGCTGGGCACAGACGTGGGCAGGGACACAGACATGGACACAGCTCCAGGACACGGCCACGGCTCTGGGGTAGGGCCCCACCTGCTCCAGGAGCTGCTCCCGCTCTCCCAGCCTGGTCTCCAAGTCGGCCACGGCCTCCTGGAGCCGGCTCTGCTCCCGCTCCGCATCCCGCTGCTGCTGGCACAGCCTGTCCCGGAGCGCTGGCGGAGGCAGGGGGATCGCGGGGGGCAGGAGGTGGGATCCGCCCTCATCCACACGGAAATCCCGCACCGAGATCCCCCCGCGTTCGTGCTCCGCAGCCTCAGGACAGGGAGAAGGGAGATCCCGCCGTGGGATCTGCCCGTGGAAGGCAGGACTTGGCTCCTGGCCTCTGCCTCAGCAGGGGCAGCTTTTCCCTGTTTTCTGGGGCCGGTGGGAGTCCTGGACAGAGCTGAGCCCCGGTCCGAGCACCGCTGGACACTCGGACCCAGCGGAGCCTCCACTCAGGAAACCCCGCAGGAGAGATGGAACAGGGACCTACAGGGCTCCTTCTGGACAGCACGAGGGCCGGGTTTGTCCCAGGACCGTTTGGATTCCATGGGGTCAGCTCTGATGCCGTTGGGATGGAGCAGAGGGTCCCACTGGAATGATGCACCTGAAGGGAATTTACCTGCGAGCTGCTCGTCCTGCTCCTGGGATCTGGGGTGATCCTGGGATCGGGGGTGATCCTGCGCCGTGTCCTGGCTCCAGGATGGGATCTGAGCCATCGGCTGCTCCTTCTCCTGCCGTGACCTCTCCTGCTGCTCCTCCTCCTTTCCCTGGCTCCTGCCCAGGATGGATCGGGAAGAACCCCGGCACGCCCAGCCCAGGGAGGTGAGCAGCGAGCTGGGAGCACAGGTGAGACCCCGTTACCTGTGGGAGCTCTCCAGGAGATCCAGGTGCTGCTGCTGCCTCTGGAGACCCTCCAGGAGCAGTCCCTGCTGCGCCCGCTCCAGCTCCAGTGCCCGGACCTGCCGCGAGCGGGACGAGCTCCAGGTGCCACCCTGGGAACGGAGCTGCTCCGGCTTCCCCATCCCCCGGAGCCCTTCGGAGCGGGGGATGCGGCCCCTTCTCCTGCCCCGGGGTGCCACGGGTGACCCTGGTGACCCCCACAGGTGACCACAGGTGACCCCTCAGTCCTCACCTGGTTTTCCAGCTCCTCCACCCGGGCCTGGAGGCTGCGCAGGGCGATCCCACAGCCGGGATGCTCCTGGCATGGATGGGACTGGAGACCTTTGGAATCCTGGCGGGGTTGGGGTGGGGGA
>NW_008236796.1:74362-74856 GCF_000691975.1 Corvus brachyrhynchos
TCGCCGGATTCTCCTGGCAGGGATGGGATGGGAGAGCTCCTGGATGCTCCTGGCAGGGATGGGATGGGAGAGCCCCCGGCCCCACCTGTGGGGAGACCGGGATGCTCCTGGCACCTCCCGGGATGCTGCCCCCTCCCCCGGGAATGCTGATCCATGCCCAGCCCCCATTCCGGGGGGATTCCCAGGGACCCCTCCCTGCTCCTGCCCCGGCACTCACCTGGGCGGGCGCAGCAGGACCCGGCACCTCCCGCTCTGCCGGGGATGGAAAACGGCACCGATCGGTCACCTGGACTCGGCAGCAGGAACGGAACCATCCCGAACCAGCCCAGCCCATGGATCCCAGCCCATGGATCCCAGCCCATGGATCCCAGCCCAGCCCATCCCATGGATCCCAGCCCAGCCCAGCCCACGGATCCCAGCCCATGGATCCCAGATCAGCCCATGGATCCCATCCCATCCCATCCCAGCCCAGCCCATGGATCCCATCCCATCCC
>NW_008236796.1:75534-77964 GCF_000691975.1 Corvus brachyrhynchos
CCCAGCCTATCCCATGAATCCCATCCCATGGATCCCATCCCATCCCATCCCATGGATCCCAGCCCATCCCATGGATCCCATCCCACCCCATGGATCCCAGCCCATCCCATCCCATGGATCCCAGCCCATCCCACGGATCCCATCCCACGGGTCCCAGCCCACCCCAAGGGCAGCATCCCCTGGGCACAGGGCTGGGCCCATCCCGCTTTTCCTGCCCCTCTGGGGGGATTCCCAGGACACCTGGGCTGGGCCCAGGGATGGGTGACCCCGCTCTGCCCGGGGGCCGAGCACCAGCAGCAGCCGGGGCCCCACCAGGACCATCCCGCGGGCACAGGGACCCAGCTCCAGAGGGCCCAGGGTGCCCCTCCCCAGGACAGGGCACCTCAGAGGACGCTGGGGGGGACAGAGCCATCAAGGGCACCTCAGAGGACGCTGGGGGGGACAGAGGCCTCACCCGGCCCGCGGGGCCGTGTCCCGACGGGGAGCTCCAGCCTGGATGGGGAAACGAATCCCACAGGGAGAGTGAGGGGAGACAGCACCCTCCCCCAAGCCACCCCTGTGCCCCCTGCGCCCCCTGTGCCACCCGTTTCACGTCACCCGTGCTGTGCCACCCGTCCCACCCTGCCCCACGCCGTGTGATCCCACCTTTGGCACCTGGAGGGAACAGGGACACCCCAAACCTCCATCCCGGGGGTCCCTCCCCCCCGCTGTGGTCACCTGGGCCACGGGTGTCACCTGAGCCAGGGGAGCCCCTCCCGGGAACTGGGAGGGCTGAGGGGGAAGCGGGAGGTGGGAAGAGCTCGGCTGGGGGAATTCCCGGCCTGGGACATCCCCCGGGCACACCCCGGGCTCCGGACCCGCTCCCCAGTGCCAGGAGGGAGCTCCTGGGAGGAGCCTTCACCTGCCGGGCCCGGGGGGCTCCGGGATCCTCGGGGGGAGGGGATTCTGCTCCGGAGCCTTGGCCTGGGATCGCCTCCGTGCCAGGGCAGCGCTGAGCCAGCTCCCGTCCCGCTCCCCTGCGGGATCAGCCCCCGATCCCGAGCAATCCTCCTGCTTCGATCCCAGTCCCGGGAAATCCTCGTCCTTGGATCCCAATCCTGGGAAATCCTTGTCCTTCCGTCCCAGTCCCAGGAAATCCTCGTCCTTGGATCCCAATCCTGGGAAATCCTTGTCCTTCTGTCCCAATCCCGGGAAATCCTCGTTCTTCTGCCCCAATCCTGGGAAATCCTTGTCCTTCTGCCTCAATCCCGGGAAATCCTCGTTCTTCTGCCCCAATCCTGGGAAATCCTCGTTCTTCTGCCCCAGTCCTGGGAAATCCTTGTCCTTCTGCCTCAATCCCGGGAAATCCTTGTCCTTCAATCCCAGTCCTGGGAAATCCTCGTTCTTCCGTCCCAGCCCCAGGAAATCCTCATCCTTGGATCCCAATCGTGGGAAATCCTCGTCCTTCAGCCCCAGCCAGGCAGCCCCGGAGGAGCGTCGGGAGCTGCTCCCAACTGGAAAGCTGCGGGGAGAGAGGGACACTGGGAACACTGGGAACACTGGGAACACTGGATGGGAGGGGCCATTGAGGACACCAGGGGAACATCGGGGGCCGGCCAAGGGACCCTGGGGACACCGGGGACATTGGGGACACCGGCTGTGGGGGATCCCAGGGACAGCGGGAACACGGGGGGACCCCCGATGTGAGGGGACCTTGGGGACACCGGCAGGGAGGGGGCACTGGGGACCAGCCAGGGGACACTGGGGACACTGGGGACACTGGGGACCAGCCAGGGGACACTGGGGACCAGCCAGGGGACACTGGGGACCAGCCAGGGGACACTGGGGACACGGCTGGGTGGGGACTCCCCCCCGCCACCCCGGGTACCTCGGTCCCCGTCTCCGCCCGGCCCCGGAGGCCACCGAGGGCTCGTAGGATCCGAAGGGAAAATCCGGCTCATCCCGGCCCCCATCCGGCCCTGCTGGAACAGCGGCCTCGAGTCACAATTCCCGATGGGATGGGGCCCTGGAGAACACCTGTGCCACCCTCCCCTGCAATTCCTGACGGGATTTACCCTCTGGAGAACACCTGTGCCACCCTCCCTCCCCTGGAAATCCCGACGGGATTCACCCTCTGGAGAACACCTGTGCCACCCTCCCCTGCAATTCCCAACGGGATTCACCCTCTGGAGAACACCTGTGCCACCCTCCCCTGCAATTCCCAACAGGATTCACCCTCTGGAGAACACCTGTGCCACCCTCCCCTGGAAATCCCGACGGGATTCACCCTCTGGAGAACACCTGTGCCACCCTCCCCTGCAATTCCCAACGGGATTCACCCTCTGGAGAACACCTGTGCCACCCTCCCCTGCAATTCCCAACGGGATTCACCCTCTGGAGAACACCCGTGCCACCCTCCCCTGCAATTCCTGACGGGACTCACCCTCTGGA
>NW_008236796.1:78545-79442 GCF_000691975.1 Corvus brachyrhynchos
AGCTTCTCCAGGGGGTCCCCGGGGCCTGGGAATTCCCCGGAGGAACGGGAGAAGGGAGGGACAATCAGAGATCCCAGCGGGACCAAGGGGGTTTCATGGAGAGGCTCTGGGAACAGGGAATGGGGTCTGATCCCGTGGGAATGGGGTCTGAGGGGAACAGGGAATGGGCTCTGATCCCATGGGAATGGCTCTGAGGGGAACAGGGAATGGGGTCTGATCCCGTGGGAATGTCCCCACGGAAAAGCAAAGCAGAATTCCCGGTACCTTTTTTGGGATCCAGCACCTTCCCGGCGCCTTTCCCCGGCCTGGACCCGGCTCTGGCCATTCCCAGGAGTTCTGCATCCAGCTCATCCAGCTCATCCAGCTCCTGAGGAGGGGGCAGCTCCTGCCCTCACCTGCACCTCAGCTGGGATTCCCAAAAACCTTGGGAATTCTGCCCCGGCTCACCTCTGTGGGGTCTGATCCCGTGGGAATGGCTCCACAGGGAACCGGGAATGGGATCTGATCCCATGGGAATGGCTCTGAGGGGAACAGGGAATGGGGTCTGATCCCGTGGGAATGTCCCCACGGAAAAGCAAAGCAGAATTCCCGGTACCGTTTTTGGGATCCAGCACCTTCCCGGCGCCTTTCCCCGGCCTGGACCCGGCTCTGGCCATTCCCAGGAGTTCTGCATCCAGCTCATCCAGCTCATCCAGCTCATCCAGCTCCTGAGGAGGGGGCAGCTCCTGCCCTCACCTGCACCTCAGCTGGGATTCCCAAAAACCTTGGGAATTCTGCCCCGGCTCACCTCTGCCGCTTCCGCATCCTCCTCAGGGAACTTCCCGCTCTCCGTGGGGAATTTGCCTCTGGAACGCTGAGCCGGGGCCCCCCTGAGGCACAGCCCCGGCCGGGGGCGTG
>NW_008236796.1:79514-80610 GCF_000691975.1 Corvus brachyrhynchos
CCCCGGGAGCCCCGGGGAGCTGGAGCCGGGGGCTCCTCTGGAAGGGAGGGAGGGACCGGGATGGACTCGGCTCCAGGAGGGAATGGGGGGATCCCTCCCGGTGATCCCAGGGCAGGGCATTCCCAGGGGATTCCCAAGGGATCCCCTCCAGGTGATCCCAGGGCAGGGGATTCCCAGGGGATCCCCTCCAGGTGATCCCAGGGCAGGGGATTCCCTCCAGGTGATCCCAGGGCAGGGGCATTCCCTCCCGGTGATCCCAGGACCAGGGCATTCCCAGGGGATTCCCTTGGGATTCTCTCCAGATGATCCCAGGACCAGGGCATTCCCAGGGGATCCCCTCCAGGTGATCCCAGGGCAGGGGATTCCCTCCAGGTGATCCCGCGCCCCCAGCAGGGGGGAAACGCTCCTCCAGGTGATCCCAGGGCATTCCCAGGGCATTCCCAGGGCAGCATTCCCAGGGGATTCCCTCCAGGTGATCCCAGGGCATTCCCAGGGCATTCCCAGGGGATTCCCTCCAGGTGACCCCAGGGCATTCCCAGGCCATTCCCAGGCCATTCCCAGGGCATTCCCAGGGGAGCCAAGCGCTCCCACTTTACCATCGGATCCCAGGAGGTCCCCGAGCACGGCGCCGATGGGATCTGGAACAGGACACGGCCCAGGCGATCCCGGGCGATCCCGGTGGGTTCCGCGCCCCCAGCAGGGGGGAAACGCTCCCGCTCTCAGCCTGGAGCATTCCCTGCCCCTGGGTCCCCCCTCCCCGCTCTATCCCGGCCTTCCCAGGGATCCAACCCCGCTGGAGATGGGATGAGGGCAGGTGAGGGCACTCACCTGAGAGCCGCCTCTGGGCCTTGGCAGCCTGCGGGCAAACACAAATCCCCTCGGGAGCAATCGAAGCCCCGGGACACCCCCCACAGGAAAGCCGCGTTTCCGTGGAGCGCCCGCCTGGATCCCGCCTGGATCCCGACCCCTCACACTCACCATGGCGCGTCCGCGGTTCCCAGGCGATTCCAAGCTCCACCTGCCCGGGGCCGGCTCCGGGAGCCCCGGGCTCAGCCCCGCACCGACCGCGCACCTGAGTGGGGAGAGTAAGGCGCTG
>NW_008236796.1:80816-81691 GCF_000691975.1 Corvus brachyrhynchos
TGATGCCATGGCGACGGGGCTGCCCCGCTCAGCGCCTGGTCTGAGCCGTCCCCGCGATCTTCTGTCGCGATACTCCCCCTTATCGCCGGCGGTTTCCACATGTCGTGGGCTTTATCCATGTAAAGAGCTCTGGGTTGCCATCCGGGATCCTGCAGGATCCAGGCTCAGTTACCCTCGTACGATCGTCGGACGTAACATCCCGATGTATCGCCATACAGTCCTGACATCCCGACATCCCATCCCGGTATATCGCCCTACAGTCCGATATCCCATCCCACTATATCGCCACAGAATCCTGATATCCCGATATCCCATCCCTCTATATCACCATACAGTCCCAATATCCTGATATCCCGATATCGCGATATCCCATCCTACTATATTGCCATACAGTCCCAATACCCCAATATCCCATCCCACTGTATCGCCACAGAATCCCGATATCCCGCTATATCGCCACACAGGCCCGATATCCTGCCACCCCGATATCCCATCCCGCTATATCGCCACACAGTCCCAATATCCTGCCATCCTGGTATCCCAATATCCTGATATCGTGATATCCCGCCATCCCGCCATGCAGTCCCGATATCCCGCCATCCCGATATCCCGCCATCCTGATATCCCGATATCTTGCCACACAGTCCCGATATCCCGCCACCCCGATATCCCATCCCGCTATATCGCCACACAGTCCCAATATCCCGCCATCCTGGTATCCCAATATCCTGATATCGCGATATCCCGCTATCGCGACATCCCGCCATCCCTCCCCACTCCCGGCCTCCCCCCGCACGAGCAGCTCCCGTTGTGTCCCTGCCCTGCTCCCGCCGGGCTCCCGGTTCCCTCCCCGCTGCCTCCCCGGTTCCTCCCCG
>NW_008236796.1:83491-83843 GCF_000691975.1 Corvus brachyrhynchos
GAGAAGGGGGAAAGGGAGGAAAAGGGGAGGAAAGGGGATGTGAAAAGGGAAAGGGGAAGAGGAAAGGGAGAAAGGGGGGAAGGGGGAAAGAGAAGAGAGAAGGAAAAGGGGAGAAGGAAGGAATGGAGGGGAAAAAGGATGGGGAAAAATGGGGGAAAAGGGAGAAAAAAGGGGAGGAAAAGGAAAAGAGAAGGGGAAAAGGGGAGGAAAAGGGAAAAAGAAGGGGGAATAGGGGGAGGAAAAGGCAGGGAAAGGGGATGGGAAAGGGGAAAGGGGAAAGGGGAAAGGGAAGGAGAGGGGGAAAAAGGAGAAAGGGGGGAAAGAGGGAAAAGAGGGAAAAGAGGAAAAAGAG
>NW_008236796.1:84014-84595 GCF_000691975.1 Corvus brachyrhynchos
AAAGAGAAGGGGGAAAAGGAGAAAAAGGGAAAAGAGAAGGGGAAAAGGAGGAAAAGGCAGGAAGGGAGGAGGGGAAAGGGCAGAGGAGGGGAAGAGGGATGGGAAGAGACAGAAAAGGGGGGAAAGGGAAAAGAACGGGGGAGAAGGGGGGAAAGGGAGGAAAAGGGGATGGGAAAGGGGAGAAGGGAAAGGGGAAAGGGAAGGAGAAGGGGGGAAAGGAGGGAAAATGAGAACGGGGAAAAGGGGGGAAAGAAAAAGAAGAGAGAAGGAAAAGGGGAGAAGGAAGGAATGGAGGGGAAAAAGGGGGAAAAGGATGGGGAAAAATGGGGGAAAAGGGAGAAAAAAGGGGAGGAAAAGGAAAAGAGAAGGGGAAAAGGGGAGGAAAAGGGAAAAAGAAGGGGGAATAGGGGGAGGAAAAGGCAGGGAAAGGGGATGGGAAAGGGGAAAGGGGAAAGGGAAGGAGAGGGGGAAAAAGGAGAAAGGGGGGAAAGAGGGAAAAGAGGGAAAAGAGGAAAAAGAGGAAAAAGAGAGAAGGAAAAGGGGAGAAGGAAGGAATGAAGGGGAAAAGGATGGGGGGAAAC
>NW_008236796.1:85955-86257 GCF_000691975.1 Corvus brachyrhynchos
AGAGAAAGGGGGGAAAGGGGAAGGGAATGGGGGGAGAATGGGGAGAGAAAGGGGGGAAGTGGGGGGGAATGGGGGGAAATGGGGAGGGAAATGAGGAGGAATGGGGAGGGAACTGGGGGGAATGGGGAGGGAACTGGGGCCAACGCGCTGTTGCCAAGCGTGGGGTTGATAAATCTTCCTCCAGAAAAGCCGTTGTGCAGGGTTTGATGACCAAAAAGGGGTTTTTAGAGCCTCCTAAGGAATTCCTGCAGCTCCTGCGTCCCCCCCCAATTCCCAACATCCCGGGGGGATCCCGTGGGCTG
>NW_008236797.1:0-1219 GCF_000691975.1 Corvus brachyrhynchos
TGATATGCGGAAAAGACTCCACTACTGGAATACGTAGTACAGTAGGTACGTTTATTCCAGCGCTGGGATGCATGGGGGATAGTTCCTCCAAAGTCATGCGTGCCGACAGCTGCATTCAGCTTGGTATATATCGGGTTACAAGTTCCATATTCATGAAGTTTCCCAATACGCCTATACATATTCATTACCTAGCCCCGCCCAGCCTCGCTTCGCATTATAATGAACCCAAAAGTCATTTACATCTACGTTGCGCATGCGCAGTGTTGTCTGTTGGCTTTGGTAGGGGTCTTCTGAGGGTCTTCTTCTGATGAAGTCAGGAGTCTTCCTCATCCTGAACTTTACACCTTTCCTCCCTGCGCATGCTCTTTATACCCCTGGCCCGAGTTTAAGCTTTGAGACTGGTTTGAGCTAGTTTTGGGTTGAGCACAGGATGTCTGTCCGAGACTCCCCCTGCCCTTATCAGTGGTCTCTTATCTTTTCTTCCTGCTCTGGTATGCTGACACAATAAGTGTTGAGCAATCTGTATGCATTGCTTCTAACAAACAACTTCTTAGCAAATCATTTAACCTCTGCTTCCCCATCCCCCCTGATTCAGTCCCCCCTTTTCTATAGAGTTAGTGCATTCTTTTATTAATACATAAATTCTTTTTCTAATAATTTTTATGGTAAACATCTCTTAATGCTTTTCCATGTGCATTTGACAAAGTAGTTAAAACTGATAACTTTTTTAGTATTCTAGAGTTCCAAACAAGTAACATAATAGACAACACAAGGCAGGCTCTCACAAAAATTAATAAAACAATTATGGGGTGACATAACGTATTTAGAATGCCAGTTGCGGTAGGTGACCACCCGAAAAGTGCGTCCCACCAGTTAAGACTTGTGTCTTGTTTTACTCTTTGCAAGATTCTGCTTATTTCTTGTGTGTCATGATGGATGGTGACTAAGGTCTTTTTCCCGTTCTTTCAGATTTCTTCTAAAATCTCAGTTAGGTCTTGATGTTTCACTAATTGCTTTACTAATGTGAGGTCCATCCCAATAGGTGTGGGAAGCAATTTATGGCATATGGTGTAGGTAGATCTTGTCAATTGATGAGACACAACCGGTGCTAAATACAAAAAGTCACACCCAACAATTTTGGTAAAATTACAAATACAATTTAGAGTGATTCCTGGAAGCAAATTTGTATTACTGTCATCTATCATCATAAAAGTGCAGA
>NW_008236798.1:0-45476 GCF_000691975.1 Corvus brachyrhynchos
ATATACAAATATAAAAATATATAAATATATATATATATATAAATGATACATTGTGAAGCTAAGAATGTATATCATTAGAAAAATCCAGCTCATAACCAGACATGAAGGAGCATGTAACATCAAAGTTTCCTATAAATCTATTTTTTAAGATTAATTTTCTTTACAAATCTTTGGCAAAGTAAACTGCAGGCCTCTCTCAATACTACCATTGGGAATGTCTTGCTTCTGAACTATTGCTGCTGCTGCTGCTGCTGCAAATCCCACATAGCCCAGTTATGCCCTTGACTCATGATGACACAAGACAGACATTCTCACTTGGGTGCTCAGGCAGGTATGATGCTTCATTTGGATGTTTTCCCTCTGTGTCAAATCTGGTAATTACAATTGCTTTGATTTTTGCTGAATGGAACAGAATTGTTTTGCTTGATATCTTAATTGCAATGACTTTCTGAAATCAATATGATTCTGTAGAAAAGATCAGGAGTGAAGGTTCTTTTTGGGCTGTTACTCATCTTCATTTTAAAGTGGTATGCTGTCTTCAACTTATGTGACTGACACCGTTCATCAGTCACTGCCATTGGGTGCTAATGAAACTAAAAACCTGTTAGAGTTTAAAGAGCATTTAAATGAGGTGTGGGGGGGGAGATGGGGAGCCTGGGATTCCCCAGGTTGGAAGGGTGGGGCCTGGCACCAGACCTGGGCCTTTCTTAATCACTGCACAGCCATTAATTTCCTTCTCACAAGCAAAAGAGGTTACTTGAAGATTTCCTAAATAAGTTCATAGATTTCAAGTATTCCAGCCTAAGTGCTTGTGGTATTTCATTTTACACATAATGGGAAATTTGTGTTCCTGAGATCAGATGTTGAGAATTTGACCTTCATCTGCAGACAGAGTTTAGTTTCCATCTTCATTTTTTTTATATTTGTCCTTCTGTTGGTCACAGTCAATAAACAAAGCCTCAGCCTAAACCAAACAAAGTTGACAGTAATGTGGAAGATGATGACAAAATATAGAAATACATCTTTCATTTTATTGCTTTATGGATTCTTTTGTTTAATCTTAATGTGTAATTAATTCTTTAAGTATGCTTAATCAAGGTTATTGAAAATTGATTCCTAGTAATTTAAATTGACTACTATTAAATTTTATTGGAATTAATAAAGTAATTTCAATCCAGTATTTCACTTGAAGAAAAACTCAAAAGTCGATTTTCACAAAATATTTCTTATATTTTCTACTGGATGTACTTTAATTTTTATTTCAGAATTTAGCTCAAAAGAGTCATAAGGGTTCATAGAAGTACTGTAAGAACCTTCTAAAGTTTCTCTGATGCTCCCAATGAGGACTGGTACCAAATGGATTCAAAAGTCTTGAATCACTTGCTTAATAGCACAGAATTGATGGGTCAGTAAAATCCAGATATTGGTAAAATAATTACATTTCTATTCTGGACTAATGGATTTTTTAAATGTAACAAATTACATCTCTGTCAAACATGGGCTCAGTTAAAACACCTTAGTGATTTAGTAAAACATAAACTAAAATTAAATAGTAATGATTAATACAAGCTATAATTTCTTTTATTGTCCTTACACACTTTTGGAGTTGGTACTGACAGTTTATGGACATGTCTTTCCCCAGTTTCCATAACTCCTGGCTATCAGATGAAATGCACACATATAGACTATGTCAGTGAAGTTCTTATTGCACATGATAGCATGCAGCCCTAGCAAGCCCATTGCCCTCATTTTTCAGGAAGTCCCAGGACTGAAATATCTAAAAACCCAAGTGCAATTTCACAAGCTCCTCATAGCATGACATAGTTTGCTGCCAGCAGAACTGGTTCAAAAATTAGTAATTTTCCACTCTTTTTAGAGTAAATATTGAAGCATTTAAGCAAATTAGGCTATGGCTGTGGTCTATTAATATTTGATAGCCCTGGCCATATGGGTAAACTTTAATGTGTTTGCTGAGAATGGCAGCTTGACTTGAACACACCTTCCTGTTCATCCTCCCTGCACTGGCACTGCTTCTTTTCCAGCAGTGAGGGACCAATGCTCACCTCTTTGAGATGAGAACGGAAGGATATTTGATTATTTGAAGGCAGAGGTTTAGACTTTGAAAGATTTGTCCTCTGGGAAGTATAGGAAGATTTAATTACTGTTGCATGGAGACAATTTTATGGTAGTGAGTAGAAAGCGTGTCTTGGTGCATGTTTTTAGATGAAGTAATGAGGAAATAACTATGTTTTAAGCTGCTGCCCAGTGCATCTGCATCAGGGCACATAGGGTCTACTTAAAAAACATTAAAAGTTTTTTTCTGCTAAATCCTGCTGCATGCCTTGAGTTGGTTTACTTTCTTCAGCAAGTTGTACAGCCAAGTCTGGGCCACTGTCAGGGAAATAATGCACTGCTCAGAGATGCCAGAGTTGCAGTATCTCCCCTAAATATTTTTCTTGTGTTCAATTTGGGAAACAAATACAAAAATCCACTCTCTCTTGAAGCCTCTAGGCACTGTTAGTGCCAGAATTGGAAATGTCAAATGTGGCTCTCTCCACAGTCACTGTTATGTATCTCAGACAACTGGCTAAATAAGAAGATGAATCACTGTCATCCATTTAAAAGGTAGAGAACAAAGAGCATGTCAAGGATGGTGTGAGAACCTCCCTAGCAGTTACCTTTGAGCTGAAACTATTATAGGCTCTATAACAAATTGCTTGCCTACAGGCAAGGTCACTCCTATTAATTTTTATGGATTGCCTTCACAGTTCCTTGAATCCATGAAATATGCAACCAAAGGCAAGCAATAAGCTTCACTAAATCAGTATTTCAACCTTCAATAATATCCACAGCCTTTTGGAATCGGCTCAGTTTTAATTAAAGCTTATTGAAATTGATTCAGAACAAAACCTGGTGAATATGTGTCAGTAAATAACATCTTTAAAGGGCAAACTTACAGGAAGACTAAAGAGACAATGGATCACTGGATCTATTTCTGGTCATTCTTTGTGCCAGGAAAGACAGTTTATCATTTTTGGATTGCATCAGTGAGAACTCCACAGTCTCAGCCCCTCTAATTGTGGAATTTCAGGAAATTCAGTAGTTTCCTAAACTACTGTAATTTCTCTTCTGTTTATTTTGATCCTCACAGACATGTCTGACCTAACCTTAAATTTTCTAGCATAATCTCAGCAAAGTATAGCTCACTGTAGACTGCAACACCTGGCCAGAGGTATCTGAGATGGCCTTCTACTTGACCTGCAGAAACCATGGGTGAGGAGTCTGTGGTCTGAAAGGCCTTGTGTAATACCAGCCTGCTCTGTAATGTTGTCTCAGAAAATTGTAGTGTCTCAAACAGCACAGAACTTGTGTTTAGGTAACTGAGCAGAGCTCAGACCATCAAGGTATCTGCTGTTGAGGAAAAACCTAGAAACTCAACTTTTTTCTGCTAACTGATCTGCCCATGGAAGCTTCTTTGCCCAAATGGAACTTTCAGTAAAATCCAAAGAATGGGTGACACAGGTATTAGGAAAAACTGCTATTTATGATTAAATAGGGCTCTATCACCTGTGATGACAACAATCATTAGGGGTTAAAATCTGGTCATTTAATAGTTAGCTAATTTTTGTTTGAGCTCAGTTGTCACCTTCCTCACACTTAATAAAATAAAAGATTTTGAGTTACAATTTTTGCAAGCTAGCAGATGAAGTAATACACTAGCTCTTGAAGCATTTTGTCTTGGCTTAAAATGAATGTCATATAGATATAATATTCAGCCATGTTTGAAATTTTCCTTCTAAACTTCTTTTAAGGTATAGAACTCTGCTAGAAATAAATTTTATGGTTTATTTTGTATTTTCTAGTTTTTTTTTTTTCATTGCGAAAAATCGTCTTTCAATCTCTGCATAATCTTTTACTCAATCTCAGAACATGAAGCCACCTCACAATCTTGTATTTTTTTCTTAAAAAGAATAAAGATACTTCTCATCAGTTATCTTCTTATTTGACATAACTGAGACCTACAGTTACCATGTTATCCTGCATTGGTGTATGAAATTGTAATAGCTCCCAAAGCCTGTTTGTCAAGAACTTTCTCGTTGAAAAGTAGTTTTCTAAGAAAGCAGCTACAATTAAATATTGTAAGTTACTGAGGTCATTTAGCAACTACTAAAACAATTGGATTAAACTATTAACTATTCAACAGTAAAAAAAGCTAGCGTATTTTCCATAGGAGATAATCACTTTTTCCTCACGATTTTCTGCTGTGCTATACCGATATAACTTTCATGAGAGAGAACACCATAACTTTATAAAACTTCCTGAGAAGAGTCCAAAATCCAAATCTTTATTTCATGTGAACTTTCAGAAGATTCTTACTGGTGTTTGAAGATGTCTGATAGAATTATATGGGAATGCAATACACATTTCATGATCTCAAGGGCTTTACAAAAAGTGTACTACTTGGGGAGAACCTTGATTGTTAAGAAATGTCTTTTGAGTGCTGGTACACAATAAAGCAGTGAGTGGCTGGAACCTAACAGGCATCAGAAGTTTTGTTTCTCACTTCCCAGCTTCCCCCTTCTCCTACATTCCCTCTGCCATGTGCCATCTTGCACCTGTGCTTGGTAACAACAGCAACATAAAGCTGTGCAATTTCCAGCAGAGAAGGCTGTGAGCTGGGAGGCTCAGTGACTTGCACCCTGAGCACAGCTGTAGACAGTCACACAAAGGTGCAGATGCAACCTCCTTGAGAGCCTGACTGCCAAAATTCCTAACTTTACACTAGCCCGTGAGGATATGCTGCCCAGCCTTGTAGTAAAAATGGCTCTTACTTTTCTTAAGGGTTTTCTTAAGGTTGGATTATATTTCTACATCACAGTCTTATCATTGCAGAACTGTAAAACTTTTTGCCTTGCTAAATCAGGACTGGAGAAAGCACTCGGACAGCAAGCCTCCCATATAGTTATTGCCAGGCACCTGGAAGTATAAAAGGTGGATTTTGGATTCTTCCCTTCATTTAGACATTTGTTTAATCTGCCTTAATATTTGTCAGCCATTACTAACGTTGAAGGATTTTTAATAAGGGATGTAACTGTGATTAATGGGTGATAAAATTATCTTTAAAATAAAAATTAATCAGTTAATGTCAGCTATTGACTTAATTTCCTAGTTATGTAGTGATGTTAATGCTTTAAGTGACAGAAAATTATTTTCTGGCTCTAGTAATTGCTCATCTTCATATGACAGAGATTTTCTGTACTTATACAAAGTTAGTGGATGCTCTGTTGAGATATTTACTTTCTGGCAAAGATAGCAGAAAAGCTAAGCCATATAACATAATATTGTAACTTGTCCCAGTATGATCAAGCTATATAAAGAAAAACAGGCTTCCCACTGACTTTAGTGGGAAACCCAAACAGCTCTTAAGCACCAAATTTGGTGGAATGATTGCATGATGTTTTGATACTAGAACCTTCTTCAGGGTTGAAAACTGAGAGTTACTGTATTTGGAGTAGAGCTTGTCTTTACATTTTAAGTAGGTGCTGACATTATGGTTGAGAGTAAAGCTGGTCTAGAGATGATGAACGAACAAAACCTAGATTACACCTCTTCTGATGCAGCCTTACCTTGAGTAAGCAATTTTAGCTCAAGAAGAGAATTTACAGCCTGGATCTGCCAAAAGAGGCAGTCCTACTATTTTCCCCTTTCTTGGCCCTACTTCCCTTGCTTGGCACTGACACTTGACAGGTTCTGTGACGAGCTGATTCAGCTCCTTAAACTGGCAAAAATGATGCATTTGTTTCTGATGGGTTTGTTCTTTGCTGGTTTAGTGAGCAGAATTGGTTCACCCTGATGGCAACCAGAGTGGTTTCAAGGGAGGGGCTGGGATGTGAAATCAGGAAAGCTGAACTGGAAAGGGGGGAGGAGAAAGAAAAGGACGGGGAGGCAGGGTTTACATTTTGGTAATACAGGTTAGAGCTGCTCAACACATTTGTAAATCTTTAAATCCAGTATAATGTCTCTTAGACCATTACCTTTCCATAATATATGAAGAGTAAGACATCCATTTGTCATCCCTTCTAATTGAGCTCCTGTTTGCCTGAAGTTTAGGCAGTAAGAAGGCAAAACATGTTATACAGGGCAAAATATGACTTTGAATAACGGGGCTAAAATATAAAAAAGATGTACAGGAAAGAAATTCCAAGGAAGAAGTAATTTGGAGAGTGACACAGGAGCAGCCCAGAAGGTAGCATGAACAAGGGAGTTAAAGTTAAGAGCACTTACAGAAAGCTATGGGGACAGGCTCAAAAGACAAACCTGAGGCTGATGTTGAATTATTTTGTGTACAGGATGAAAGCCAAGCTCTAGCAAGTGCGTATGTGAGCAGATGCAAGGCATGTAAGCCTAAGGCATGTGTCTGTTCAGTGGGAGACAGAACTGGGACAGAGCATGTTTTGACTTTTTTTATTTTCTCACCAGTACATTGCACTTGACTTTAAACTCTGTCTCCATTTGCAGCTAACGAACTTAATTCCATTTAATTTTAAAGCATTTGAGGGAGGGGTTATAGAGTACTGTAAATTTAATTTTTTTAATCTTGTGGATGCAGTTGAATTTCTAGTATGTGTTGTTGAGGATTTTTAGGATCAGGTCTAGTAGCTGTATAGTATCAATTCTGCTATATCAGTTTGTTGAGAGCATTTGGGCTCTTCCCTATTTGCTTTGTAAATTCATTATTTATACTGAAGCAAAAGAAGATACTATAGAATATATAGAGGCCAGAGTGACAGTTCTGTAATCCCCCTGAGCTTACTGAAAGAAAATAGTCCTTTTGATATGCTGCAGGTCTCACTGAGTAACAGCTCTAATGTATTCTGCAAAACTTTCTGTGGGCAAACAACATCTCTATCCCTTCTCAGACAATAACATGTATGGCGGCCATACTTGCAATCAAATATCTCACTTTCGTATATGGTTTGGCAACACAAGAGTGTCTGAGAAAAAGAAAAGAGAATGTCCTACACATCTGGGATATAAATGGAAGGATTTTTAACCAAGTAAGTCACTTAACAGCCAAAAGCTGTAATGTACTTGTAATGGGAAAATTAGTTAGGTGGGACTGTTTGCTCAATTCCTGCTTAGATTTGGCCTAATACCCAGCTCATGCTGAAGCTTGATGCATGCTGGGAGCAGTGCCATTAGGTCAAAGCAAGGACAACACGTAGGCAGGACACCATGGCCAGAGTGGGCTAAAGGTCATCACGTAGCCACTGCCACCTGCAGCTTGCTGTCTCCTGCGAGACCAAATTCCAAGCTCAAAGTCAAGAATATGTCACCTTACCCAAAATGTTCTGGAAGCACATCCAACAGCAGCTGGACTGTTGAGCCTTTTGTGCTTGGCGTGATAAAGGGCATGACAGTGGTGTGGCAGATGACAGAGAATGAACTCTCTTCACCATTGGCCAGTAAGTTGTGCGTAGGTGCACAAGGTACAAGTTGTAAGTTATGAATTAGAGAACTTGTGAGTTAGAAACCTCATGAACTAAGCAATGAATCAGTGAGTCACTTGTGAGACTAGTCTGTACAAAGGGGATCGAGCCCTTGTTTGTCATTTTTGTTTCTTTTTTTTCTTTTCCACTAATCTTATAAAAATAAATTAAATTTACAGTGGACACTGTCCTGTAAATTTGAGATCCAAACACACTGTGAAAGTCAGGCTCCAGGAGGGCTGTTTTTAAATATCACCACAAAAATCTAATTCCACCCCCTCTTGGAACTAATGTTCAGAGTGCACTGCAGTGATGCTGCTTATCATTACTTCAGCCTGGGCTTTGATCATAAGTAATATACAAAAACAGTGATGGATTTACTTCTTGGAACTGTGAGCTTCATAAATTAATAGATCTAGACCTTCTAAGATTTTTTCATGTTTATTAAAAAAAAAAGAACAACAACAACAACAAAAAAAAACCCCAAAAAACAAAACAAACCCCAAACCCCACAGAACAGAAAGAAAAAAAAAGAAAGGAAAAAAAAAAGAAAAAAAGAATAGAGTGGTCAGTCAAATTTCTGACTGAATCAAGCATGTGAACTTGGGTGGTAGAAACTCCTCAGCAGCCAGAGAGTTTTAAAACTAAAATGGTCTTGAAGCCATTGGGCAATATTGGTGAAACAGCTGCAAACATGTGGGTATGTGTTAGCTAAAACTTCTCTACCTCTGAAAAATGCAGCTTTGCTTTTGGCATGTCACTCCAATGACTATCATGTTTATTTTTTGGTGAAAGAGAGTGAAGGACTTCTAAGTGGTGCTTCTAATTCGGGAGGCTGTGTCCAGTTCCTGACACTTGGCTGGCAGATACAGCAGCTTACACATAAATTGTAGTTATGTTAGTAACTCTCCTAGACAGATGATCCTTGAAATGCCAGGTTTCATGTCAAGGGCCTGAATTTTGTATGCTTGCATGCAGTGTGTGATTCCCCAAAAGACAAAACTAGATAGAGGGATACAGGAGAAGAATTCTGTAATCCATGCAGGCCTCAATACTGCTCTCTTTTGGAGCTAAAATTAAAAAAAAAAAAAAAGAAATTTACCATTGGATTAGGATATAGAAGGACACATGCTAAGAAATTACATTTTTAGGAGATGGAAACTGAGTGTTAGCCTCTGCTCAACAATTTGATGTAATAAACACTCATTTTAGAGCATCTTCTTTCTCTATAAACATGTTTAAAATCAGTTCTTAGCTAAAGTGCTGCTTCTCACCTGATTCCAATTTAGCAGAGCTGATGGACATTCCCAGTCCCTGGGACAAGAGGCTGAATGAGCCCAGTTGTGCACATAACAGCACACACAGCTGCAGAGGAAACGTCAGTGACTCAGGTGTGTGTTCTTAAAGGAGTTTTTAACAGCTGCTCATGGTGCTATAAAGAAATTCCTGAAATCTCAAGTAATGTGCAATTTCTGTTCTTCAGTAATAGAGCTAAGTTTAGCACCAGGCAAAAAGGAATACAGAAAATGCTGCCATAATGGCAGTGAAATTTATTTCGCATTGACAGAAAAATCATAAACTATTTCTAGAAATGCTACTTGCTGATTAAACTCCAAGCAAACACTTGAAAAACGAAGCTTTTAATCAGTGAAAAGTAAACTATCATAACTAATAATGAGCGGTAAATAAACATAATGATAAAATGTATAATTTGAAACTAATTTGCATGAAAGGTAAACAAATAAAGAATCAGTTGTATCTTATAGGATTTGATTTCAGATTTCAGAACATCTGAAATTCCTCGGTGTTTTCTCATAGAATATAAATTACATTTCAGGAGAAGGAGTAGTGTCAGAAAATTAGATTCTCAAGCTGGACTCCAGCTTTCTTGTGCTTCTCAGCTAGAAGTAGGCATCAACACAGTAAGTTGCAGTGTGGAAACACACAAGGAAAAGTTTCCCCTAGATAAATCTGCTAGAGCATATAAGCAAAAATTTACAAAATCAATATATCTTTGAAGTGTTCAAGCTTGGATGGGGCTTCCAGCAGCCTGGTCTAGTGAAAGGTGTCCCTGCCCATGGCAGGGGAATTGAACTGGATGATCTTCAAGTATCTGTTTAAATGGACTAAGATAGAGGCTGTATTTGATGAGGGTAAATCACAGTAATGTCCTCAGTACATATATTGCCTAAGCTACTATTTAATGTATGAGCTGTTAATCTTTTGCTTCTGGTGACTCTTCTCTGTGCCAGCTGCTGCAATTCAAAATGCACTTGCGGGTGAAGTGGTGAAAAAAGATGAGAGAATGCCCATGTGCAAATTGTTCAGGGCTGTGAGGCTGTTTTCCAAGACAATTTCAGACTAGATAGTGCTTTCAGACAACTCTGAGACAAGGATGAAATGGAGGAGCCATAGGAGGGATTAAACCATATAAATAAAAGCTGAAGGGGTCCAATATTATGGTGCTTTTGTATGGATGAGAGAATTTATCCATCTTTCTTTACTGTGCGCCCAGTAACAGTAAAGGCTAGGAAACCACAGTGCTGAAAGCAGTATCAGATTTTTTTCCTGAACTTTTGTTACCAGAAGTAATTGGGTGAGAATTAATCATCTACCACTGCAGTATGAAAAAATCAACTCCTACTTGACATCTTTGCAAAGAAATTGGCCTTAATTGCAGTGACTAGTATTTCTAGCACAGTGGTGCTCTGTCCATGCTTTTTGAAGAGGTGCTTCAAGGACTCCAGTGTTAACAACCAAATCTCCTTTGGGACACCGTACAGGCATCCATGCTGGATATTGCTATGAAGGGTGGTCTTAATATTCCTAAAGCTTTATTTATGCCCCTAGTTTGTGTCTCAGAATATTTCTTGACATAGTTTGGAATAAAAAATCGGAAAACCTGGCTATCACACAGTAACATATTTAATAAAAAAATCACTGCTGGCTGAACAACCAATCAGTATGTTTGAAGCTAGAGAGTTTCCCAGGAGGACTGTTGTTCAATCTGACTTGAAGAGTATGTTTGAAGATAAATCTGTTTAATCACAAAAGCCACGGTTCATTATACCCTGTACAATGCTTCTGTCAGCACCTGACTAGAAGCAAAAAGGGACAAGTTTAGATATAAAGGAGTCAGTGCTAACATGCTTATTTGTGCCTCCCAGCAAAAGGGGAAATAGGAAAACTAAACTAACATTTTCATACTGAATGAGCTAGTTTTCTTCACTTATAAAGCCTAAAAATTGGCTTAAAAATAGGTTTTATTAGAGGGAAGAAAAGAAGTCTGAAGAGGTGGACAAATGAAGTAATTCTGATCTCACAGCTGATCTTGTAATACCAGTTGTGTGTTGGCTGTTGCTGGTGTATGGACCAAGAGAAAGCACACAAACTATAAAAGAAAAAGTCAGTAGAGAAAAGGAACATTTAATACTTAGAGATTTTTTTACACAGGAGCTCTAAGATTTGTGGGGAAATCAGTAGAAAATCATTTCATGTTTGTCGATGTGTTGTGTGAGTATGAAAGGAAAAATTCTCTCTTACATAGGAAACCTCCAGGAAAATGTGTCCTCCAAGGCACATGCTGCAAGGTGAGGGGGTAAGGTGAAAACATATATGAAACCAGACAAGAATAAGGTGGTAATAACTAAATTTTGGCTAAAAATCCAAAGGCCTTTCTTAAACATGGCCACAAGAGTCATTCTGGAGCGGTGAGGTGAGGAATGAAATATGAACTTACTTTTAGGTGAAATTCAAAAATAAATTTATGATGGGGATTATATGACATAGCACATTCTGTAGCCTAAATGATTCAGGAGGTCTTCTTCAAGTCTACTTCAAATGATTTGAAGTAAAAGTATTCTCTGAAAATTGTTTATAGACCAACTCCATAGTGTGTCATACATAATTTTTATTATGAGCAGTATGTAATTTGCGAAGCATCTCTATCATCATTTATACAGCAATAAATTAAAAATTGTCACAGAAAATGTGCTGTTCCAAATTAGCCATAAATACTTCAGTTTTGAAGAGATATTATACCTTTTTCTTCTTAGATTGCTTTGAGGGGAAAAAAGAAGAGGAATTAAAAACAGCCCTTGTCCTTGAATTAATAAAAGTGCTTAGTGCTGAATATTTCAAAGAATGGAGCAAAGAACTGCTCATGCATGTGCTCTGAAGTCATCAACTATACACAGGAACATGGAAACGTTGTGAAGTGGGTTTGTATATGTGTGTATTTAAGTGTATATACGGCTCACCTCAGGGCAGAAAGGCATGCTTCAAATGCTGCCGTTATGGACCGAAATCAAACTTGAATGCTGAATAGGACTGTAGTAATCTTTTTCCCCATATTTGACTAAATTATTCTTTGAATGGTCCATAAAGCATGTGCAACAGATGCAAAGCAGTGCCTCCTGCAGATGTCTGAAGCACTAAGATGCTGCTCTCACACAGGAAACAGTAATTTTTCTTAAGAACTGACTTCTAAAAAGCCCCAGAGAAGAACTAAAAGTCTTTTAATCTTTCAAATGGATACCGACCCTAAGGAAGCTGTTACCATGTCATATATGTCAGCTGGAAATGAAATTCATGTATGGACAAGAAAAACCTGAATTCCTGCAGTAAAGGAGAAAGGAAAAAATGTTGGGCTAGGGGTTGGGTAATGGGTGTTCATCACAGCCTCATTTATTGCTAAGAAACTATTAGAAAACAGCACAGCTGTGCCTAGAACATGATCTTCACAACATATATTTTTTAAAAAATACTCACTGATTTTTCTGGTTTGCTCTGGATTAATGTCTATAAAAATGTAAAATTTTCTGTAAATAACAGAGGAAGAAGGAAAAGAACAGAATTTGATGATGGTGAATTGCTTTTCTAACACTAATATAGTTATCTTAGACCAGCATCATCTGCCCTAGACCAATTAAAGTACCCAAAGGCATTCTAAATATGATTTTTAATCCCTGTCACTATATTGTGTAATAAATATGAGAAACATATTTTAATGAGACTTCACTGTGGATCATCTCATGGCGAATTATCACCTCCTGTACTCCCTGCACAAACTGGCAGCATGATGCCTCACCATGCAGGGGCTTCTTTCAAAGAGAGGGCTGCACCCCAGAGCTTGCATTCTAAATGGGGGACAAAAGGGAGTGGCACTTCCTCTACCATACCCTTGTCAGGGGATCAAAATCAGGAGTTTGGTGTATAGGCAGGGGAGAGTGGCAAGCACCTTTGCAGAAGCTAATCAGAAGACAGAATTAAATGGATAAATAGGTTAAAATCTTCTATTAACTGATATGTAGCCACTGGTAGGTGAGGTTCATCTGTTAAAATTGTATCAGCTTGAAAGAAATGTAATCAGGATGATACTTGTGCTTTACTTCACAAGGTAGGCAACCCTCCCACAATAAAATTTCTAAGCAATTCTGTCTGTACTTTGTGGAATCAACAGCACAAAATTTTTTTGCAACAAAATATCTTGAGATATGTACAGGATAAATTATTTTAGATGGAAATGAATCATGCTCCTGCAGTGAAATGCCTCTCTGAAATTGCTCAGTAAGAAGTAATATGGAGTCAGTTTTGCAGTGATGAAAACATCACCCTGAGAGAGAGACTGGTGAGGATAAAAGCTCTGCTTGCTTTGACACTCATGAAATGTGGAGATTTACTCACACATCACTGATTCTGCAACTGGTGGGTTGCAGCACAAAAGCACGAAGTCTGAGGGCAGCTATGCTTCTGGTGGTGGATTTTATGATTATTTTTTAACAGCACTCAGTGATCAGGACAGCTACACTGGTAAAATAATTAGATTTGTTTTGGATGCCAACAGAAGAGGCAGATGTGCAGACTTACACTAGGAAATAGAATTAACCCTTCAGAGTCATTAGGGTTTGCCAAGAAAATTAAGACACCCCCACGTCTCCATTCAGGCTGAAGGTGATTAGGAATGGAGAGGGCTCTGACACAGCAGCCATGACAGAGAGGCAACATGAAATAGAAGAAAAGTGATCCAAAGTGAAAAATGGCTCAGAGCCAGCATGTATTTGCCATATTTAGCTCAAGAACTAGCTTAGTGTTTTTTGGGTAGGGCGATGAGATTGGACAGGAGAGAAGGTAATATTAGCAATGAGTTATATTATTTGTCTGGGCTTTACAAATGACAGCAGTGTGCACAGCATGGACTGGAGGATTGAGGCAGTGATCCTAATTCAAAAGAATTAGGGCTGGACACAAAAGGTGACACTGCATCAAAAAATAAAATAGCAGCCCAAAAGCACACACAATATTTGCAAACTTTGGCTTGGATAAAGAAAGGTAAAGAGGCAAAAGCTGTGCCAGAAACAATGATATTAATACAACAAAGAAGTGAAACAGCTAAAAGCTGGGCTGTGTAGCACTGGTCTTACAATAGAGGGTGTGATTATACAATAGAGGATGTGATTATCCAGGTACATACCAGCTGGGAAAGAATCTGTTCTGTAACAATGCTGAGGAAAAAGGTGGGTAAGATGAAGGTAGAGCTCTCAGTTTTATTTACAGGAGAGCCACTGGAAAGGCAATAAACTGTCTGAGGACAGCCCAGTAGTCAGAATACAGACCTGTACAGACTAAAGCTGAAAAGTTCAATGACCCAAGGTCAAAACTCAAGAAATGCTACCACAGCCCTAGAACAATCCAAGCCATGGAAGATGGGATTCAGGATGCAAATAAAATATCTCAATTTATAAATGTGTAAATGTTTGCTTATGCAGAAGTTTGTCCAAGCTTCTGAGCCCACAGAGATTCAAAATTGAAGTTGGTTGCTGATATGTAAGTATTTAGCCCTCCCCAGTTTCATGTTTTACAGGAATGTCTCCACTACCCAGAGGAGACACAGATTGGGCAGCATCTGTTTGCCAAATTGTGCATGTTTAATGCCATTGTAGGTCAATGGCTGGTTTTGCTGAACTTCCTTTGGCTGTACCAGTGAAGTGTGGATTTCTAGTGGGCACTGCATCAATTTGCCAGTCCTTTGTGGAACTTATTTGATATCACTAGAGCACCTCAGAGGGTATTAGGTATCCATGATGAGGAAAATTAATTCTGCCGCTAGCATTAGATCACGGTGTTGGGGAAAGGACTTGGGGCAAAATGCGAGCTCTGGTTTCCCTAGCTATCTCATAGAAAAATTCTAGTACCTAGTATTGATGCCTTTTCCTGGTCTTAAGAGTCAGACACGGTAAGAAGGCAAAAAGGGATTTTACCTTGGTGTTTGTTTTAAGGATCCTTAGGTGCACCACGCCCAAGTTGAATGCCCCTCAATGCCCACTGCAATGCACACCACACCAAAGACCTGGTATCACATTATAGGTTTACTAATTAGCATATCTATCAAAAATTCCCCAATGAGAGGCTTGAATGAGCCTCCCTCCCCAAGGAACCTTCCCCTGGATGGCTCTATCTAAGTTTACAGAATGTGTTCTGGAGAGGACCTTGGTGTCATCTTGGGGGCATTTTGATGCCTACCTACGAAGCTTCTAACATGTTTAGTCTCCTAGCTGAACAAACAAGTCCAAGAATGTAGGCAAAAAGCACTAAGAATACAGAAGTTGTAAAAAGGAATAAAAGGGTATAAAAGAAAAGGCAAAAAATCATCATGTCATCAGTATGACCTAATAAAATATTTGATCTTGGTATGTCAGCCAATAATGGTATTCTCTTTAAGAGCTACAGGACAGAGACATTTAATACTTTTCTCTAATATCTTGAAAAGAATATGCAAATGTCATGTGCACATTTTAAAAATTCTGGGAAGAAAGTCCATGTTTTAGTCTTGCCTTAGATAAAGAACTGTGTTATGGAGCTGGTCAAGAGTCTTTAATATCTCAGAAGCTGGATGACTGGTGCAAAACAGGCTAGGAAGAAATTTGTAGGAATGATAGCCCTCTCCCAAAAATAAATTAAAAAAATTAATCTAGATTCCTGCTTCCTGGTGCAGCCATACCATAAAACATGCCAGCTAGACAGAGCCCTGTCTGTGAAGGAGCGTGCAAGACATGTTACGTACCTCTGTTCACCTCATGCTGCCTCTGCATTTCTCTTTGCCCCAAGCCCTAACAAAGCACCTGGTCTCTGTTGGAGTGAGGCAGAAGGGAGTCAGTGCAGAGGAGGAAAGCAGTGCCTGCAGAGGTGTCCCCAGTGAGAGGTTTGTCCTGGCTTCCCCTGAGGCCCAGCTGGACACTGGCTGGCATGGAGGGAACGACTGTCCCTCACCGATGTTACAGCTCTGTCCTCCTCAGCAGAGGGAATGGGCTGACACTGCAGCTCATTGTACAAAATCCCATTAATGCCAGCTGAAGGATTTCTCCTGCATCATGAATGGGCTCTTGCTGAAGTCACAGCAGAACTTAAATGCCACTCTGCTGATGAATGCAGTTTCATCAGGATGATTAAGTAATGAGGCAAGTGAAGCTTAACATATTAAAAACATAATTTCATGTGTGGTAAAAATGTTTTGCATTGCTTGGGTAGCAATACCTGTAGATATTTCAGGAAAAATCCAAGTGTTACAAATTATCAGCTTAGAGAATTTGGCACAGTGAAAGAATGACATTCATTCTTAATTAAACTAATCTTTCTACTAAAGAGCTAATATTCGTTTGTCAGACAATGGATTCAATTTCAATTATAAATGATAAACTACTAGGCATTGTTTTAATGTAGCAAGTATGAAACAATATGAAACAATATCAATAAAAGTCCTGGAAAAGTGAAAGTCTGGGAAAAATACTAAATTAAAAAAAGTACTGTCACGACCCAGAAAATATTTTTGAACCCAGACATACACCTTGCTGATGCAGGTGACTACACAGGAGTCAAGGCACCGGGAGTAGAGATGATGCAACAGAATCTCATGGACCTCGATTCCCTGAGTATTAAATACTATAAATATTTCCAATCCAGGAAGTCCCATTTTCAGCTGAGCTACCTGGGCCTCTTGGCAGTCTTGCCTGTGTTTATTTAAAAAAGATTCTCTTAATCTCAAAAGCAAGACCCAGTGATGTGAGTCCACAACTACGCAAAAACTAAGCAAAACATCTGTGCTTTCATTTTAAGTCATGAAAATTACTCAGATCTTCATGTAAGAAGATTGAACTTATGGAAAAATTAAATTCAAGCAATTTAATGGAGGAAGAATAATTTTTACAATTTTTTTTAACATATTTTTCTTTATGGTTCTGTCTCGTTATGAAAACTGCAGCTCAGATCTAAATATTTTTCTTTTGTTCTCAAAATGCCAATTAGACTTTTGCCAATAGTGTCTGGCATAGTGGCAGTAATTCTCCTGTTGTGAAATCTGTATATTGCTCTCTGGTACATCAGAATTTATTGTAAGCTACACTGCTGCTACTCTTACAGCTAAAGAACCCTTCCATACCATGACACGATTTTTTGCATTTAATGGGGCCACTCATGAATCTGTCATGTCACTTCACTATACTTTGAGTTTTTGATAGCAAATCTGTGTGTTTCCAATGCTCTTCTTTTCAGACAGCTGAAATGAACAGCTTTTGGCTAATTCCTGTAATTCAGTCTGTTAACTAGTCTTAGTTACAATTTGCTATAAGTAATGACCAAGATGGGAATGAACTGAATTTGTCAGTTATAGTGAATTTAGGTAGTTATGAAATACAGTTATCCAAATATGTACTTTACAAGTCTAAAAAGAGCTGTCATAAAAGGTTTTTATGATAGAGCAGCAACTGGTAAGATTATCACATACTTATTTACAATTGCAAATACATTAAAAAGCAGATTTCTCCAGGTATTAGTGCCATCTGATTATAAATAGTTTAAATATTTTTATTTTCTTCAAAATTGACAATATATTTCATGGAAGTGTGTAAAGAGGTACTGCTCCATATCGTAAATCAGTTATTCCAACCCAATTTCCCAGGCAGTGTAGAGATCTAGAGCCATATTATTAGCAGTTTTCCTACTATCTAACACAAATCTTTCCAGCCTAGCAGGAAATGTTCTAGCCTGTTACTACTGGAATCATTAGGCATGAACATGAAAAGCAATTTTTTTCATTCCTTTTATATAAACCATTTATCAATTTCTTCTCTGAACTATCCCTAGCATTCAGTGGTTTTCCTTGGAGCGCAGTTTCCAAAGCTGAGTGCAGTATTAGGGCAAAATATTTACCAGTGTGGTGCAGAGAGTAAGGACTGCTTCTTGTGTCTTGCAGGCCATATTCTAATAAACACACACATTTTTAACAATTAAGATGTTCGTAACTGATTTCGAGCTTGTGATGTCCCTAGAGTTTCTAGGAAAATATTTCTAATGAATTGTTTCCCTAGACACTTGTAAACTTCAATATCCTGAAATAAATACCTTCTACTTATTCCTGTAGAATTTTGTCCTTTTTTTCCAGAACCCTCCACAGGAGCTCATTTTGTATTGCAGTTCTGTTTCCAAGGCAGTCTTTTCTCAGCCTCTTGTTACCTGCAAATTTAATAGCATATACTTTCTGTTCAGTTTTTCAGGTGCTACAGGAGGTTATTGAATAGTACTGAATCCAGTGCATGTCATAGAATCCCAGAATGGTTTGGGGTGGAATAGACCTTAAAGGCCATCCAGCTCCAACCCTCCTGCCATGGGCAGGGGAAACCCTCCATGAAATCAGGTTGCTCAAAGCTCCGTCTTAACTTGGCCTTGAACACTTTCAGGGATGGGGCATCCACAGCTTCTCTGGGCAACCTGTGCCAGTGCCTCACCACCGTCACAGTAGAGAATTTCTTCCTATTATCTAAACCTACTCTCTCCTTGTTTACAGCCATTACCCCTTGTCCTACCACTATATCCCTACTGAATAGTACAACCTTCCATTTTGATGTTCAACAAAAAATAACTACTATCTGAATGAGATTTTCTAACTAATACTATATCCAGCCTACAGTAGTTGTATCATGTTTTAGAAAAGTGAAGCCTAATCCATTGTTTTGCCTGTGAAATTCTATGCCATACTTGACAAGCACACCAATGGCTTCTGCCAAAACAAGGGCTTCTGCCTGTCATGCAGTGATGGAAAAAGCTATTCTGGTTTGACAGCATTTGTTCATAACAAGTTTGTGTTAGTATGTCTTCATTTAAGATCTTAGCTAATTATTTTTAGGAGAATTTCTATGGTAAAATAATTGGATCAGTTTGTAAATGCTTGATTCCCTTTTTTAAGGAAAGGCGCTGTGTTTGCTTCCTTTCTCTATTCTCCACAACTTCTCAAATAGGGCAGGCACTCCTCTGATGCTGCTTTAGCCAGTTCTAAGTATCTTAAGCTGACATTGATCAGGCATGCACCCCCTCTACTCAATCCATTTTAAGCTGTAGATTTAGAATGAAAAACGAATGTGTGAAAACCTTACTTGCATTTCACTACACCTAGTCTGTCTGTCGGTTTTGTCAGGACATGGAGCATGTACAGCTACAGTGATAGCCAGTGGTATAGAAACAAATGGGTTCTGCTTTAAGTTACTTTTTCGCCGTGTTCTGTGGGTTGAAACATGCACTACGATGTACTGCTCTAGGATCTAACACTTCCTTCCAAAGGTTATTATTCTTAAAAAAAAAAAAAAAAAAGAAAAGAAAAAAGAAGGCTAAAGGAAACCAGGAGAATGTTGCACTTTGCACTGCAAGAACAGTATTGCTTTTCAAGTGCCAGCTGGATTCTTTTCTGAATTGGGAAGTCTTTACTGTAATTGCCTGAAACACCCTAATCTAACTGTGAATTCCTTACTGAGATTGTAAGAAGGTAATTAGAAAGTAGTTTGATTTTATTTATTTAATGTGGTAAATTCACTATTCCCTGTTCCAATAAGATTATGTCCAATTAAAATGCAATTACTTCTAGACTTCCTCAAACAAGTAACTACACAAGGGAGACGTTTTCAGGCTTGGGGAATCCTTTCTTGTCCCCATTCACACTCTTCTACCAGAGTGTGGTAAAATTTTGTTGATTTTTGTGGGTTTTTTTTGATGGTTTGGGGGTTTTTTGATGGTTTGGGGTTTTTTTGTTTTATTTTGTTGGTTTTTTTGTGGGTTTTTTGTTTTTTTTTGGTGGGGGGATGGGTTGTTTTTTGGGGGTTTTTTTGGGGTAGGTGGTTTTCTTTTTTTGTTTTTAATTGGGGTTTTGTCTGATTGGGCATCTACAGTAAAAACATATCAGTGAGTAATATCAGCTGGTAGAAGTAGATGTGAGCATTACCAAAGAAGTCTTTAAACATTCCAAGGATTTTCTGCAGTAAGAGGTAGATGCCCCTTTCCCTCTCAGCACCTCTGTCCTCAGCCTCCCTTCTGTTCACCTTCTCGATTTCAGCATCCTTTCACCGCCTTCTAGGCTTTCTTTTTGTAAAGTTTCTACCACAGTAAACTTTAATTCTGGTTGCTGTAAGGTATGAGCACAAAGCCGAGGTCACTGATAATAAGTGAAAAACTGTGGCAACTCAGATTGAATCAGTAAGAGCCAACAGCCAGGGCATGAAGATCTGTGAACTTTGTGGAAAGAATTGTAGTGCTTTTTCTCTCCCCAGAGTGTGCATCTCTTCTTCTGGAAGTCCTTCAGTTAAAGCACTAGAGGTTTATGGTAGCTCTGTAATATTCCTGGTGGCCAAATTTCATTGTTAATTTGGGCTGTTAGGTTAATATTGCAAACAATAGTTTCACAGGCTTTTTTTACTGTAATCAATATTTTCCATTTTCAACATTCTCAAAATTATAAAGTGATCCTTACGGTGAGGAATGTGTTCTCCAGAACTAGAGTCATATATAGATTTGGGCTATCTCTGGAAAAAAAAAAGGAAAAAATCTGGAGAGGAATTACTTATACATTGGAAGAAAGAATGTAATTTTCACAGGCTAACTGTAGCCAGGTGACCTTTAGCAGGATGGTGCTCTAGTAGGTTTGAAAACAAGGAGGGAGTGTAGCAGCTGATCCAAAGCAAACATTCAAATATATGAAACAATATGTTCACTGAATATGGGCACTGTCTTTTCCTTCCACACCACTGGCCTTATGTACAGCAAGCATGAGGGTCTCTGGCAATGAAAAATATTTCTGACCTTGGAAGATGTGTCATCAAAGGCCTAAAATAGCCAAACCAGGCTGGTCTTCCTCTGGAAGACACCTAAATAAGGCTGATTTGGAATGCCAAACATCAGAGTATATCTAAGTGTAAAACAGTCTATACTGTGGATTTTTTAAAAAAATCTCCTTCCAAGAAATGCTCTTAGAAACATAACCACATAAATTCATCATGTTTTGTATTTTGTATGTGAAAAGACTTGACAAAGGGAAACACAGATATCCTGACGAGACCAGTCTTCATATAGGTGTGCAAATGAACAGTCGGTTCGTGTTGGATGAGTGTGTGTAGTGCGCATTACTGGCATTTGTAAAATTAAGTTTTGGGAAAGCTTAGGAGATTTGTATTCTCTTTCACATGCTCTTGCAAAACTCTGTGTGAAGATTTCAGTGTATCTATAACCAGCTCATGAAGCACCATGTATACATCAGTTAATCCTGGCTTATCTCCATTTGTTAAAAGACACATCAAAGCAGAATTCATGAGCCTTAAGTGCTTTCACTTCCTAATGGCATGGGGAGTGCCACTGAGAAGTTGTAGTTTCATTTAAGTACAGCCAAAAATGTTTTATTTCTTCACTTTTAGAGGAAAGTTTTCTTTTGAGGAAAGTAAAATTTCTTGTTGCATGGGAATGAAATGGAGTTCTTGGAAAGTTGTGGACCTAAAGGAGCAGTTTAACAGCTCCTTAAATGTCAAGTTGAAGAAACACGTTCTTCTCTTGGGCTCCATTCTCTCCCTTTCCATTATTGATCGATGAACCTAAACAGGTACAAATCCCAAGGAGCACTTCAGGGGCCCAAACATCTGTGACAAGTGCAATATGAAAAGATGTTTTATTTAGCTTCCCATTGCCACTTGTAGGTCAGGCATGGTTGATTATCAAGTACATCTTCCTCATAGAGATGTCTCAGATACATCAGCTTATTGCCCACAGTGACTCAATTATCAGTATTTCTGTTTCTCTGAGGAAACACTTTGACTGCTACAGTCTAGAACTGTATTTTTGCTGTCATGGTTATAAAGACCAGTGACTCACTTTCCACCCTTATTTGATTTAGACAATCAGATCCCTCTCCTGGTTGTCAAGTTTCATCTCAGTTCCGCTGCTGCAGTAAAGACCACATTTATTAATAGTTCTATTCATGATTTGGATGCTATAGAGCAATACTTGTTCCAAGATAACCATTTCCTTATAGTGAAATATTATTGCTGTATGATTTTAATAATTTCCACACATAAAAAGTAATAAGTGCTTTTATAGTAAGGAAGGAAGAAATATCAAGAAGTGTATTCAACAGTTCCTATGTTTTTGGTATATTTTCATGGATATCATCTGAGCCTACATCCTTTGAAAAGGACATCAATATAAACATGAATCCTTGCAACCACTGTATTTTTTTTTTCCTTCTCTTGCAATTTTTGTGATGGAGATGATTACCATAACATCCCACAGGAAATTTAATAACTGAGCTTTCTATACAACTATAACAACTATTAGGCTGTGTTAGGTTAATAGTCTTGAAGTAAGTTAATAAAAAATCTCCAGTGAAAAGAACTTCTATAGAAAAGTGAAGAGAGAAGTAGGCAGTAGCCTTGTCCAATAAATAGAACCAAGAAATGCATTTGCTCAAAACATGTAATTCAGATCCATAGATGATGCATAAAGTTCATGTGAAAGTTTAGAATATGTTTTCATTTATGCATGCTTGAGGTCTGAGACTAAATTATCCAGAAAAGATGTCTCACATGTTATCCAGCCCAGTTAATAGTCCAATAAGAGAATTACTTCATCTGATAACATTTAAAAACTTTTAGATGATATCTAACTTTTAAAAGATAAAATGGCTGCCTCTCTTGTTGTTAGCTTGCAGCCCAAAAGAACAGTTCATAACCCAAAAGATTATAGTAATAACCACTTTCAAGTACTGTAAGTTAATGAATAACTCAAACATAAATGCGCTATGAGGAAAACAATTGAGGTTGCTAAGAGACAAAAATACCATGAAAAGTAAATCACTACTTTTAACATCAGTTTATTCAAGCAATGAAGTCGTATGTATTCTTGTATCACTATCTCACATATGCATACCCAAGTCTGAGATTACACCCTGAGAATTTACAATTCAAGTGCATATATTCATAATAACAGTGTTCTTTCATAAAAGCATTTCACAGCTCAAAAAAAGGCCAGGGTTTCAGTAATAGGAATTCATGTTCTCCATAGATCCCCAGTATATTTCTGACTATGCATCAAATGTTGGACACTTTAACTCCAATGAAAAAGTTAATAGGTCTCTGTGCCTTATGCCTGAGAAGTAATTGTCAGTTACACAACACCATTTTTTCCCAAACAGGGAAGCATTTGCTTTCAGTCTGTAACACTGCCATGACACAGAATCATATTTGGAAGGCTGTAAATGAAACTAAGACCTAGAAAAAAACAATTGATGAATTTTAAAAAATCAGTCATAAGTTTTTGGGTAACATGTACATGTATTAAAAAATATTAAACATCTAGGAGAAGAAAACTGCCATGGTATTCTGTAATGTGAATTCCTGTGTGCTAAGCATTGACACAGAAAATCACTGCTACAGTAACTTCAGGCAGAGACCAGTTCAGATGCTCCTAAATCAAGGGGGCTGCAACTGAGCATACCTTGGTGCTCTTCTACAGCCCTCATTTCATTATGGTTTCTGAGCATCTCACAGTGTTTAATGCTCTGTCTCTCTCACAGTGGTGTTCCCCCTCACGAGATGGGGAAATAGTAGGACATTCAATTTTTTCTGGTGCTGGTACAATCAGATGTTTGGGGGCTTCACTGCTGCACTGAAATGCCCCATCCCTGCCTATATGCTTAATGTCTCCATGAAGTGCCTGGGAAGGAAGAGTGATGCCCCAAAGCAGGGAGTGCCCAAAGATGAGAGCAGCTAAAGCAGAGCACTGGCTGGGAAGCCATCTAAGGTCAGCCTGTGGAGAAACACTGAAAATAGGCTATATAATAAATGCCATTTCTGTCCAGGGATGAGATGCCTCATGCAGGGTGGCAGATAAGTGCTTCTCTCCACTTGAGACTACCACCTCTGAATTCTACAGCAGGGATGGCACCTCTTCTTTCTTTCTAAAGCAGAAGCAGGAAGAGTTGCTGTTAAAACTGAATTTTTAGTCGTATGCTGCTGGTTTTGTGCAGTATCTTATCACTTGCTCAGAATGTGGCATCCTCACATTCAATTCCCTCTTGCACCCAAGTGAATTTAGGCCTCTTTTTTCCCTGGAAACATCCTAGCTTTAAGTTATTCTTGGGTTATGATATTCTCCACCTCTCTGGGTTTTGTACTTGCTGAGCAGCAATTCCCAATGGGAGATGGAGTAAGTTTCAGTTTCTGCCCTGCTCAATGGGGTGTGAGGAGTGGAGTTGCAACTACTCCATGGCTCAGAGCCTACAGGATTAAATGGCAGAAAGAGCAGGCCCTATAATTCTACAAACTGCAATTCACCTACACAATTCTTCAGCTTTGGTATATCTCTAATTACAATCCTCCACAAACTGAATTATATGTCATTATAGGTCATTATATTTTACCAAGGCAGCAGAATTTTCCGTGAGTGACTGCTTTGAACACCTTTGTGTGGGGTGGTTCTGATCACAGTGTCCCACGCAGCCTGGCCATGTGAAATGCAGGAAAATTGGCTATAACAGAGCCAGGAGATAATTTTAGACCTTTGGCTTGGATGCTTGTGCTGGGCCCTAAGAACCCCTTTGCAGTAACGGCAGCCTTTAGAGAGCGACTGAGAACAGCTGTGCTGGGAGCCTCCTCCACTCCCACAGGGGCTCCCACCTTAGGCACAAAGTTAAATGCCTCAAGAAAGGAGGGTGAATATTGCCGTTTTCATTAAGCTTATTAGAAATGACAAAAAGGCCAAATCGTCATGTGCTGATGCCCTAGCAATCTTTTAATGTAGTGCCCTTGCTGTAACAGCAGAGAATGTCATCCCATAAGATTCCTCCCACTGTTTGATGAGAGAAAGGTTAGGAATAGATGAGAACAAATATCCTGAGATAACAAAATCTTTAGGATTTTGCGATGGATTACTCCTCAAATAGTGAAAAGCTACATGGAAATCCTGAAGTTAAATATCTTGAATCTCCATTTTGATGGTAGAAATTAACCCCTTCATGAAAAGCACAACCCAGGATTCACTTCAGCTCCTCAATGTGTGTGTCAGCCAGAGGGCTCATCACCCCAGCAGCAACTTAGCTGCTTTTTGAGACACAAGGTGTCTTTACAAAGTATTGAGTGGCTGCTGATGCCACTCATAGTCCCAGGGCTATTAACTTCTCTCAGTAACTCACTCAAGAGCTGGAGTGTTTCAACCACCTTCACTTGCAATGGCTGTGGACAAAGGAGCACACGAACCACTTTTTAATTCTATAGTTTTGTGTTAATACAACTGAATGCAAAAATACATGGATATTTACTGGGGCTTTAGAATGGGGCTTTTGAAACTTTGTGTACAGTGGTGCCACAAGGGAACTTGAGCTAACATCAAATGTGTTAGTGGGAAACTGGAAGCTATGTGTCCATCCTGTCAGGGTCTCTTTGGACCCAGAAAGAATTCAGCTTGGCTCAACTGATGAGTAGGTGATTTTCCTATGGAAAGTCCAAGTGGGATTTGAGATCCTCATTCACATTGGTGTCCTAAATGATCTTGTAATTTATGGGATATTTTTGCTATGCAGTTTCTGTTAAAGGTACTATAGATTATGTTCTATCGTCAAGATGCATTTTCTGGTTGTTCTTCAGCCAGGTTTTTGAAATAGAGCTGTGGAAATGCAGAGGTTTGTTCAGAATATCTTATCTGAGAAGCTGTAACACTTCTTTAGTTTATAGCAGCAATTTTGGTAAATATTCTTGTTTTGAGGAGAGCAAGGCTACAGCAAATATGCAACCAGTATAGGAAAAGCATGCATAGGTAAGAATCAAAAAGAAACACTTCACATCTATTGTTAAAAAAGTGTGTAATACCTTTCCTCACATGGAATTAAGACATTAAATTAATGAGTGCATAAGGAAGAACAAGTACCATTGTAATATATTCACAATTGCTTTGGCAAAACATTTGCATGACTTCCAGTTCCATATGACTTTAAAATATTACAGTTGTCTCATGCTCACAATTGGATTTATCCCTTTGGTTGTTTGCATTGGAACAAGAAAATCCAGACATGTTTCAAAACTGCTGTAAACGTTCAATGGTGTCCAGTGACCTGGCAGATCCTGCAAAGCAGACTTCTGGCTCAGCTCTGAAGAATGGCAGAAATTACAATTGTTTAACTTGATTTTGCTAAAAATCAAGGAAGCATTAATTATTAAATTCTGAATCGTCACCTATTCCTGTCATCATATTATCCTCTTTCAGGCCTGAAGTATTTTTTTTTCTGTGCAACTATTTCCTTAGGCCTTTGCCAGAATGTTTTAATGAAATATTCCTCCCAGAGGCACAAGGTGGGTATTCCCAGCTCCCTCAGCTCAGCTCGCCCTCTCTGGTAGAGTGAGACTTGCCATACTCTCTGTAGAACATAAATGGAATATAAATCACATGTTCTTGGAAGAATGAAACATTTGTGTTTAATCTGAAATTAAGTTTCCCGTAGTTTTTAAATAGTGCTTAAATATTCCCACTTCATTCCAACTTTCTTTTAGCTGTTGTTTTTTTTTGCTTTGTTTTTCTTCTCTTCATTTGGACATGAACTAAAGAGGCATTTTTCATACAGCTGTACATTTTAAGTGACTTGTACATTTTACAGTACACATACCAATGCAGAGGATAGAGACTTCTGTCTCTAATCCTTTCTAAGCATTATATAATACTCTGTTTATAAAATCCAAGTCAAGGAAAATAATCCAGAATTGGGGTATTACATTGCCAGGATAAATTATTACAAATACCTCTGGATATGAAGGTGGAATTCCTGAAATCCTTGGAAATTAAGACACCCACTCTGGGCCACACAAATAGCCCAAGTGGGATTCTGAATTATTTTTCTGGGGTTAGGCATAGCACAGAGTCATTTGTGTTTCCTTTGCTGTAGGAAGCATAATTACAGAAATTTATGCAGATAAAACTTCAAGTGCACTTCATCAAATTTGTTTTGCTGAGGTATGGCTCTAGGAAATCAACCAAAACAAACAGCAAATAGCAATTGATTTACACCAAATTTTTACTAATGCCCTCCTTATTTTTTATATTATAAATCTTCCTTTTTCCATGGTATTCTGCAACGTCATGGTTTGGATAGGAGCACATGCCTGGTTAGTTTGGCTCATAAAATGCACAAAGCAACAGCCTTTCATCTTACTCTACAAAAAGATTGTTTATTATCTAAGTTTTCAAGCAAACAGAGGCTTCCATAGAAGCAGCCTCATACATTTCTCTATTCTTGTTAGTTTTATCTTTCACTGTAGAATTTCCATGATCAACAGTTTGATTTGTATCTGTCTCTTGCCGTTCTTTTCCTTTACAGGCAAAAACTATGTTTAAAGGCTCTGTTCACTTCATGTGTATTATGGCCTGCACAGTGGACATCTGTGGGATGTGTTTTAAATTGTCAGATGAAAAAACATTTCATAAAGTATTGGAAAAACAAATTCAAACATAACGAAGCCTCTGTCAGCTTGTGAAGCTTCTCATTTGGGTAAGGTTTGTATAAAAAGAGAATATCGCGTTCTGATTTTCAAAATTGCCACATGATTAATTGAAATGTAAGCGTAGCCTCTTACTGTTCCAAGGCACCATGCAACCAGAAGGATGAGGGATAGGTCTGCCAGAGACATTCCCACTTAATCATGGGTAAGTCACAGCACTTTGCTCTTTCTCCATTCTTGGTTATAGACTGTAGATAATCTGGACTTCATAAATACTTGACGTACTTGGTAATATTTCCTTGTAATCCTCTCTTCAAAGTGGATATTGAGTAGAGCACAGATCAAGTCAGATAATTTTTTCAAATTAATTTTCCTTTCTTAAAAAAAAATAATGCTCTTTCGAATTTTTTTTTCATAGGAATAACTGCAATGTTGTACATATAAGTTTTATGACGACTCTACCAGAAATCTTTTCTCCCCCCAAATTCCAAAGACAAGCCAAAATCAGATTTGTATGGATTGCATATTTTGCATCTGAGAATTTATATCATGATCTGCAAGACTCACCTAACCTTGAAGGATGGTTTGCTTGTGTAAAACAACATTAAAGTTAGTAACAAATAAGAAAGAGTAAATTTATGATTATTTTTCCCTCAATAAAAGATTTTCAGAACATCAAAAATGCTCACCCACGTTGCAGAACTATAAACATTCGAAATGTAGCAGGTCTGCAAAAATGCACAGAGCATGAAAGAGTTTCAAGAAATCTGCTGAAAAGTGTTCTGAGGCACTGAATGCTTCATCATTTGGGAAAAAGAGGAACGATAACGAATAGTTAGTTAAATCAGACTTTTGTATAATCTTCTCATCAGAAAGCTGAATTGTTGCATAAAATCAGTGGCAACAAATGTGTTCTTATCACTCAGTGCTTGAATTGATGGAGTTGTGTTGCTGCATCATGCACAAGTCTGTGTGCTGAAAAACTGGGGCTGAGCTGCTGCATCAGCCAAGTAAGGGAGTTCTCTGCTTCTGCTCCTGTAAAGACCCTGCACAGTCCTTCTTGCCAGAGGCTGGTGTGGGGGAGATGGTAAGGAAGCATTAAGGTATATACCATTGAAGACAAATGTGTCCGTCTCTAATTTCCCTTTTAAAAAGTAATTTTACACCCAATAGTGGATATCCAGCCAGGGAAAAATTGCTATTATCTGTCTTTTGTCAGGGTTCACTTCATCCAGCTTCAACTATCTGATTTGTGCAAGAACACAAGTGTCAAGAACAGAATCAAAACAGGAGAGGAAAAGAGCTAGGAAAAAGCCCTGGAAGAGAGCAGTTATAACCACTGCGTGCCTGATGGATGGTCCTAGGACTTCCAAAGGAGAAAGCAGAAATACTTTAATGAAATTTTAATATGCACTATTGAAAGGTTCTTTCTTAGCAAGATGAACATATAAAATTCCTTAATAAAACATAAACAAATATACAGTGTCCTATTAAGCACCAAGGAGCTGGTAGTGGGTAGTTAAGTCTGCGAATGTCCATGTGCTTGTATGCATGGACACTCATATAAACAGACAAAGCTCAGAGGTTCTCTTCAGTCTCTTCACATTCAGAATGGAGAAATCTCTGAAGTACCCTGTGTTTGAAGATCTGTTTTCAGTGCTGCTAAGCCTAGAGAGCACCCACTGCGCTGCATTCAAATTGCCTTCTGCCTGACACAAGGACATTGCTGTACAGGAGAACTTTCTCAACATGCTTGTTGCTTAAAAAAAGGCAATGATCTAGAAATACTTTAGAGATGGCAATGTTGTATGTGTACTTGGAATAGGAGAGTCCTTCTCAAGAAAACCATCACATCTAGTGAGCAAAGGCATTATGGACTTGAGAAACTGTAATGACATCAGGTCTCTGCTCTTGAGTTTGAATTTATTTTAATGTTACTGCCATTTTGAAGACTACAAAAGGATAAAAAATGTGTCATTCAGACTAAGGTGGTCACCTCTCATGAATGGGGTATTGCTGTAGATTTTACTGAAAAACCCCTTACACTAAGATTTTGGACAGATATTTACTTTACAAGTCCTACTGCACATGGTTTTCTGCAAAGTGCTCATCGCTTTATCTGTTCTAGAAGAGACTCCTACACTCTTCTGAAAAAATCAGGATGAGGGAGAAGGATTTGTGCAGACCTTGCATCATTACTTCAAGAATACAGGACATTCGCAATCTGCAGCTTCCTAGTTTACTGACTAAAAGTCAATTGTCACACATATTTGCTTTTCTTTCAGGAGATGATATAACACTTCTTGAGAAAATGCTTTGCTCCTATTATGACTGTTATTCTGACCTATATGTTATCAATTTTCATATTGGTCTGATATTATTTAATCTTTATATTTGGTTTCATATTTTTCAAATCCTGTTCATATACACTCACACCTTTTGACTGCATAGATAAGATGGGTTGACATTTTGATAGATCACTATATTTTTATTATTTCTTTTCTATCCTTTATCTTCAGAAATCAGTTTATTTCATCTGCAGAATCTGTGAGATTCTGATAATGTGCTGGTGTGTGGTGGGCTCACTCTGGCCACAGCTAAACCCCACTTAGCCACTCACTGACTCTTCACCTTTAACTGGAGAAGAGAGAGAATAGGAAGAGCAAAAGCAAGAAAACTCATGGGTCAAGATAATGACCGTTTAATAAGTGATGGAGATGCGAAAAACACAAACACCTGAGTGATGCAGGCATCAAGATGGCCAGTAGCAGAGCAATGACCAGTACACATAACTGTTTTATTTTTGAAATAAAACATCTAGAGCATACACTGTGAGCTATTTCACCACCATCACCAACATATGTGAGTGAAACAAAAAGTAGTAGTGCCTGCACTGTTACACCTCAAAAAAAATTACTTTGTATCCAAAAGATTGAAGTTAACCGCTGGTTTATTCTTTCAGCAGCTAGACATTAGCTAATTTATTTATTTTAAAGATGGATGTTGGGAATCAGGATTGTTCAGTTGATGTGAGAATCTAGTCCACATTGAAATTGCTTACTCTCCTGCTTGGGATGGACTGAAGAGAAAATCAAATTTCTAGACTGGAGATTTGAATGGATTTCGAGTCAACCTCTGTACAGGCATCTGAAACAGGACACATAAATTTCAGTGACATCTGTGTTCTGAACAACAAATCTCTTAGACATGCTCAGCAGCACATCTGCACATGTAGACCTCTAAAATCTATTACCTTCTATTACTTGTAAGAGGCTGATCTAGGACTTTTAAAACCATTTCAGCTCCCTCAAAATTCCATCCAATGGTGCTGACTGCTGCTCATTGTTCTGCATTTGAACATAATTCAGCTTCAGAAAAAACAGCTGAATCCCAGGCTGCAGCCAAAGTAGCGTGGGTGAGGGGATTCTGCCCCTCTGCTCTGCTCTGGTGAGACCCCACCTGCAGTGCTGCATCCAGCTCTGGGGCCCCAGCACAGAAAGGACATGGAGAGAGTCCAGATGAGGGCCACAAAAATGATCAGAGGGGTGGAATCCCTCTGTTATGATGAAAGGCTGAGAGAGTTGGGGTTGTTCATCTTGGAGAGAACGTTCTGTGGAGGTCTTAAACTGTTCTATGATTTTTGTTCCTCTCAGGGTGAAGTTAGCAGTAGCAACACTTCATAATCAAAAAGATAAATCTGAGAGTCCATGTACAACAGCCTTTAGAAAGATAAGATTTTAGAATTCTAATTACACAGTATTATTGTGAATTGCTATGGGATTTTATAAACCTTACAATTTCAAACAGCCCAACAGGAAAAGTTATCTTTTCTCTAAATCAGATGTTTGGTTGGTGCAAATCACACACAGAGTATCAGATGAGCCATGTTTCTGTTTTACAAAAGCTGTCTACTGAATACACTGATGCCTATTTGAGAGAAAATTTTGAGAGTATTAGTCTGTCTCATGTGTTTCTGCTATTTATTCCTAGGTGGGAAACCAGAAGAGGAACAAATGAAACATTGTGTTGAGATAAATTTTCCAAAGGTTTTTCCTCCATCTCTGGGTTGAGATGGAGGGAAAGTAGTAGCTCTGCTTTTCTGAGCTTTTTTACAGTGATTCTGTGAGAGGAGCAAGAATGAGGAATTGTTTCTAGGCTCTCTGTAGATTAAAAACTTCAAAATACCCAGAGCCCTGGATTTGTGGTGCACCTGGATGTCCCCACAAGTGTATGTAGAGGTCAAAATGAAGCAAAGAGCAAAATGTTGGCTTGTTATTCCTTCTTTCTTTTAGATCTTCTACATACAGGGGGTGCCTGCTGCACAATGATCTGAACGTGGAATGAAGCAGAATAGGAACCGCAGAATCAGATTCAATATTTCATAATTTTACTTGGATCAATTCTGACAAATACGGGTCTAATATGCTTGGAGTGTCATTTCCCAAAGCTAAATTTGTGCTATTCTTCAACACTAAGAAGATGAAAGAGATGCTGATGAGTTAATTGGTAAATGAGTTAATTTTGAATGGTTTTGGCCTGATTATTTAGTTTTGTTTTAAGAGCATTTTCTTTAGTTGGAAAACACACAGAAATGAATTGCTGACCATAGTAGGTCTCCTGAATTTAGCTGTGCTAATTTTAAGCAAGTAGTTTGATTCAGATACTTTAATTTCTTGCCTAAAGAAGGACTTAAATATACACATATGGACCGGACTGCACTGCACCATCAACGTGCTTGTGTGTAACAGCCCAAATGGCTTTGAAGGGGTAATTCAGTACCATTTTCAAGGAGCGTCACAACCTCCTTTGGTCATCTACCTGCCCCGGCATGGGCTCCTCCACAGGCTGCAGTTCTGTTCTTCATTCTACTTCTCATCTGTATTGAAATACAGCAATTCAAAAATCTTCTGTGTCTTCATTTACCCATAATTCACTCTTGTCTCCCAAAGTTGCTTCAAAAATTCATTAATTAATTGAGGTTCATGTAAAATTCAAAGTCCTTAGCTGAAGTAATGTATAAGTGCTGACATGATAGAAAAAAAAAACATGTTGAACCCTACAGAAACTGTGGAGGGAGTTCAGTGGTAGTGCATTTTATCAGATATCAAACTAACAAGTGTAGGACTGTGGCTAGTTTTATTATTTATATTGTCTGAGAATGAGACTGTAAAGTATAAAAACATGGATATAAAATCAAGTGAGCAATTGTGTATGATAAAAGTTAAACATAGCAGCACACTAGATTTGATTTTTTTTTACAAGAAATCCCTGAAATGCTAATTCCCCCAAATTAATTATTTAACACAGATGGTTGAATTATTCAGGTTTAAAAATACAAAGTCATGCACAATAAAACTTATTGTAAGTTACGCAGGAGGTACTAAATCCTCTGGAACAAGCTCTAAGATCTTTGATCAGCCTTTGTTCAGCCCAGACTCTCATAGGAAACTTCCAGTGGAAATTTGTTGAGTGAGGGTCACACTGGAGCAGTCTGTGAGGATTTTGCAGTAGATGAAGATGGTTCAGGTGAAAATCAACATCTTCTGTTTAGGGCTTGATGAGAGAGGAGAAAAAAGTTTTAAAACTCCTCATATCTAAAGATTTGGATGGGAAATGAAAGTTTGGCCAGGCCGTTCTTCTAATAGCCTAATGGTAATTAAGAATTAAGGGTTTAACATGACAGCTTTAATGTGCATATATAAACTGTGATGCAGCACTCAGTGTGAAAAAAACACTGGAACAGACTCATAAAGAAGGAATGCATAATAACTGCATAATACTGTGTGATACCTTCAGAAACAGATTGCATAGTAGTGACTTACTGCTAATGGATAATTACTCAAGGACTTAGATTGCCTTATTTAAATTCAATGTATCATGGACTGTTGAATGGGTTCTGTCTCTACTGTACACCAGCGGTAACATTTAATAGCCTAGTAAAAACATATTACATCTAAAACTGCAGCATGAAATGTAAGCAAAGAGCAGCAGGAGATGAGGAAAAGAACAGTGACTGCAATGGCAGTAGGATCATGTTTAAAATACAGAAAAAACAAATCAGGGAAAGGTGACTTCATGAAACACCTTGCTGAAGTATATATGTACTGCAGTGGAGTAATGGGATCACAGCAACTCCACTAGGTTTAGAATCACAGAATGGTTAAGTTTGGAAAAGACCTTTGAGATCAAGTCAAACCGCCAACTCAGCACCACCACTGTGTTCACCATTAAACCAGGTCCTCTCGTGGCCTAGGCTGGTAGGCTGGTGTAGGCTGTGCAGCCTCCCAGCTGTGGCACGAGACCTTTGATGACACCAGCAAGTGTTAATCTAAGAGACTGCTGCACCCTCTGCTCTCCCAGAAAGTAGTTCTGGACTAAGTTATTACAGTTCTGTTTCAATCAGAATGAAAGTCAGTAATGTAGGAAAAAAAAATATACTAGTTTTGTTAAAAGTAGATTTTGGAACCTATGAATTGAGCACTACCCAGTTGTCAGAGATATGTATTACATTGTGTAGTATTGTATTTCCTTCTTGCATCCTGTGCAATGTAGCAATATCTCTGTGTTTGGAAATTTATACTTCTCTCCTTGAGCAGCTGGTACCATCACCAGGACAGTATTGGATGTTGCTTAAAATACAATTTTAAACAAAACTGTATCATTGTGTTTATTACAGATAAACTATATAGATATTCTAAATCTATTATGACTGATTATCAAAAGGCCATGTTTAAGACTTCTCAATTCCACAACTGGTGATTCAGTTCTTGTGATTTTGATGCCTTTTCCTGGTCTTAAAATCAAGAATCAAACATGGTTAGAAGGGAAAAAGGGATTATACCTTGGTGTTTATTTTAAGGATCCTTAGGTGCACACGTCCCGGTGGAATGCGCTGAAATGCACACCGCAATGCACACTGTGGGAACCCAGAGTGCCAAGAATATTTCTCTGCCTGCTTTTAAGGGTTTTTACCCCCTGAACAACACTGTTTTAACCTCCAACCTTGGAAAAAATTACCAACGATCAGACAAGAACTAGAAAATACAGTGGTGTGAATTAGGTGATAGACTAATATGTAAGATTGTCACAGGGTGAAAAATATAGAGGTTTTGGGCTTCTCTTTGTAGTAAATAGATAAGAGTAAAAAATATCAAAATGGAGGATTGTTGTTGTTCTCTAAACCTTCTTCTCCTTCTTCTACTACTCCATATTCTGCAGTAAAAGTAGTTTGGAATGATTGGATAGAGAATTCTGCAGTTCCTGCCCGTGTTACTGAATAATTGGTAGGAAAGTGAAAATAATGTACATTTTTAGTAACTATTGGTTAAATTATCTTTAAAAGGCTGTGTAAATCTTGATAATTAGACTTCACTCCTGCTTTCTGTGCTCTATGCACTGGGTCACGCTAGTGGCTCTGTTCCTCTGATAAGACTTAATAAACAACTGTCCGGCAGCATTGAAACTCCAGGAAAAGTCTCGGTTTATCTTTGAAACTCCTTGCAAGGACTTTTAGAAAATTCTCTCCCATCAGGAGGGATTTGAGTTATGGCACGGTTCAGTGTCACACACACACAATAGATCTGGTATAACATTATAGGTCGTACTAATTAGCATATCAAAGATTCTCCAATGAGAGGCTCAAATGACCCCCCTCTGCAATGAACCTTCTACTGGATGGTTCTATCTTAGTTTACAGAATGTGTTCTGGAGAGGACCTTGGGGTCTGGGGCACACTGATCTCTAACTGCGAGGCTTCTAAGATGTTTAGTCTCCTATCTTAACAAAATAAGTCTAAGAATGTAGGCTAAAAACCACTAAGAATACAAAAAGCTATAAAAAGGTATAGAAAAGGGGTATAAAAGAAAAGGTAAAAAAATCATCATGGCATCAATTTAAATCTGACAAAAGAGCATCTCAGCTCTTCTCAGTTGCAAGATATGATTTTGAATTAGTATTCTCACTTTGAACACAACACTTCATAACTGAGTGGTATTTAGAGCTAATTTTAACCTACCTGAAAAAAAGAGCTTCTTCTAGAGTCCTGTTGAAAGGGCTTGGAAAGGCCTTTTCATTGCTGCTTCAGTGGGTAAGAAGAGGATACTGGCACAGGGAACTTCCCAGAACTACTGTGTCTAAACTGGGAGTCTACTGCATTTTTTTCCCCTTATAATTGGAACCAATTCCTATTCTTCTTGAAGTCAAAATTAATTTTAACATTAAAGCCTGAGAATTATTTTAAACATTATTCCCAAGAGGCATGTGAAGTGGATTCTTATTTTCACTTCTGTCTTTGCAACTTAGAGTACTAAAAGCTTTTTTCACTGAGAATCCTCATGCAAGTAACATGGTCCAAGAGCTGATAAGTGAAGAAGTCGAGCAGATTCTTTGACTCAAGATTCCAAAGAGCTATTTACAATATGCAACACTTAGAGATGAATAACAGCAGTCTTGTAGTTCAGAAATAGTTCCATGGGAGTCCAAGAATTTATTAAATAAATTTGTTAAGTCACAACAACTTATTTTCTCCAATGAAAAGGAACTTCTGAAGTAAGCTGTTGCCTGAAAAATCCTCTTTAGGATGCTACTGTGGCCTTGGAAGTCTTAGCACTTAGAAATATTAGTGTTTCAGAAAAAAACACAACAAAGAGGACAGAAACCGAGGATTCATTTTTGCAGAGATTTCTTATCTCCAGCCTCACAGCTCACATGTTCCTTTCCAGTGGAACAACATACACTCTTAGAAAAAGTATTGTAGCCAAAGTAACTTACCAATATTTATCCACTGTAGGTACCTTAGCACAGAAAATGGATACTAACCATGATTATGGGATTTGAAGAACAATTCCAAAAAACTTTAGTCCTGCAAAGATTATGTATGAAGCTTCAAAAATGTACATGGTGAGTGAACAAGGATGCCCATTGTCCTGGTTACAGCCAGGACAGGGTTAATTTTGGCAGCAGCCAGGAAGGTCATGGCCAGGACCCAGAGGTCATTTTCCAGGGATGAGGTAAGGGCTCCCTTATGGGTCAGTGTAGGGTGGCAGAGGGAGCGGTCAGGTATTGTCTGGGGGTTTTCATATGAATTTTTTGCCGCCCTCTTGTACCCTCTGTCACTAGTACTGTTGCTGTTACTGTTGGTTTTCTTATCTCATTGCTGTTTCCAGTAAATTGTTCTTGTCTCAGCCTGTGATCTTTGCCTTTTGTGCCTTCAGTTCTCCTCTCTAGCCCACCATAGGTAAGGAGTGGGGTAGGGGGGAGTGAATGAGCAGTGCATGGCTTGGAGTGGTTTCAGTGGGAGCACTAAGTTGTAGAATACCATTCCTAAACCACAACAGACTTAAAAGCACCTGCAGAATTTCAGGATTTACTAGGTATAAAATGCCATGATATAGCAACCCATTAGGTCTTCTGAATTCGGTGACTGGATCTATAACTGATGATTCTTCAAGCATTCATCAAACATTCATGACTCTATAAAATATAACATTGCAAGCACAGATAACGTAATTCATGTAATGATAATTTTTAAAGTAATTTTCAACAATTCCCAGTAAGCAAGACCAAAACAATAAAATGGAATTCCACTGGGCTGGCTCATGGTTCTGGGAGAATTTTTGGTATTATTACTAAGTATTAATGTTACAAAGATGCTCATCTAGCTCATCCATACAGGTGGGATTTGCTTAAAGCTCGTACCAATCCTGCTAATATGCAGAAAACTTGTTTTTGTTGTAGTCCATTGATGACATGATTTCCATGGATTCCAGTGGGATCAGAATTTTATCTCAATAGTTAGTTTTCTGGTGGACTATCTACTGTGGAGGCTGACAGCAATAATTTTATCTTTGTCAGTAATTCAAACAGTTTATACTAATTGTCACTGTTTGGAAAGATGAAAATGTTCCAATGCTTAACCAATGGGGAAAAAAAATCAAGTTTACTTGGCTTCCTGAATCATTTAACTCTGAGGGTGTTTAAAGCATTTCATTCTCATTTTAAGTTTTCAAATGTAATTACTAAAATCAAAATAAAGTAATCATGAAAAAAAAAGGAGATACATTTTGAAGTGACAAAGAATGACTGTTTTTCATTTGGGGATTTAATTTCTTTCCAGGACAAAAAAACCCTGTCAAGTAATAACTGGCAATTTTGTGGACACTGGATCTTCTGAATATTTCAGAGAAAAGTTTTGTGAGAAAAATTTCATCTAATCAGAATATAATTAACATTATGCAGATTAGCTCGTGCATCTTGGATAAGACTCAGCATTTATGTATTTTTAAATTCTTCAATACCCTTTCTTCTTTCTACCTCAATGATCCTGTAGAGACCAGCAAAATATTTTGTTAGTCATATTCTCAAAGATGCCATGTAGAGTTAAAAGTACAGCGGCTCATCTTTTTATATAAATGAGGAGGGTTTCTCTATGAGGAGATTCACCCATGATGTAGTTTGGAGGACTCAGACATGATTAAAAATACATCATACAAGTCTGGATTCATATAGGTGGCATGGACTACAACAGAATGAGTGCAGGACACTTGCATAGTTTTTACTGCAAACATGCTCCCCTTTGGAGTAAAATCTCAGTAACACCTAATTCAGTGAAAAACCATCTCAGAATCAAGGTGAACTGCACAGAACAAACTGTGCTCCACAAAACTGATGCGTGTAGTAGATCACTGCTGTAGTTTGCATATAGTTGGGGTACTTTTTGCAGTCTGTTTTCTTCAGCTCTGAGGAATTAGCAGACTGGTGAGAATCTGGGAACTGTGAAGTCTGGGACAATGATGCTTTGCAACTGCAAGTTGTTTAGCAACTTCACCTTGGTGAAGAAAACAGAGACCTGCTGACTAAACAATCAAAAATCTGTTAAACTTTACCTGGAAGTGTTGAGTGAATAGCTCATACCTGGTGAATATTCACTCTAGTTAGTGAATAACTGTCAGCAGGCCTGCTTTATTCAAAATTATTTCATATACTTCAAAAATATATTCAAAATACCTATTTTTTCACCTGACAAATTTTCTCTGGGAGAGTTTCTTCAATGTATTGATCATCAGTTATTTTTAAACATTGACCATGTCCATAAGACTTAACTTTCAATCCAGTCTTGCTTTTTACATACATCTTTATTCATTCCTCATTAATCCTACTTCTCAGGAATGAACTGAATACCCAGATTCCTATTGTGGTATTTGTGCATACTGATACTGTGCTGAATCTCATTACATGTGGTACATCTGGTCTCAGGGGATAAAAGAAGAACATGCATATTTACTGAAAAGGATATGAGCATAAAGATTCAATGCTTTCATCTTCACATTATATTTCTTTGGTAGCATTATTTACAAATACACCAGCCATGCAGATACTTTACAAAGCCTGAACAAAAGTAAGAACCAGACTTTAATTTATTGTTACTAAATTTAAGAGATCATAAGAGTATTTTGGAAAGATTTCCTACTACATATCAGTCGTCATAAGATTATGGAAAAAAAACCCCAACCAAATCTTTCTAAAGATGTAGATTTTCTCCAATTTTTGATGAATATTTTTTAATCAGAAGAGTAAAATCATGTTCCTTAGAGCTGTTCTGTCTGTTTGCCTGCCCTAACTTCATCTCCGTCTGTCCCCATGCCCCAACCTCATCCCACTTCTTTAGAGGACTAATTTTATGTCAAAAGGCCTCTGTTAAATTCTAGAATTGTCTTTTTCTTATCTTTTGAGGGTTAAGTGGTCATGGTATGAATTTTTGCTAGAACTGTAATATGTTTGTCACTCTTTATGATACTTGTTTACCCTTTATACATTTGCAGGTCTAAATATCAAATCTCCAAGATAAGCACCACATGATTCTGCAAAGTATGTTCATGGAAGGCTTCAGTGTATCACATTCTTTGCTGCAGTGACAAATTTAGGTGACAAGTGGAGATGCTTTGAACCATTCAGGCAGGACACAGAAGTTAATATAGTGCCTTGCATGAACATGGAACGGACATTGAAAACCTCTTAGGTTAGTCATTAAAATGACAGATTGAAAATATTTTATTTCTTTCTGTAATGAAAGAAGGTAGAAAGGGGAAGAAACTTAATCTTGATCTCACTTATGCTGTAAATCTATTGATTTCTGTCAAATAAGTCTTGCTTTTCATGACACACATGATCTCTGGTCCAATATCTCTTTCCGTATACACCCTGACTGGAAGGTTAAAAAACTTTTCCACTTCCTTGGAAACTAGCAAGACATCTTCTAGTTAATTCTATCTAGTTTTGACTTCAAATGTCCTCCTACTCACTTAAAATAGAGAAGGAGTATTTTATTATCTGTAATGGGAATAGGGGCTTGATGACTAGTAGTGTTCTTCATCTTTGAGCAATATGCCTCAGACTACTGGGTTGGAAACACAGTATTTATTCAAAACCCACAAAACTATGTGCAATGAAACTGCAATGGATTTAATGACAATATTTCAATTGGACTGACTTTCACAGTGTAGATATAGTACAAGTGGGTGTTAGTACGTTTCAAAATTTTTAAATTATTTGACAATAATTAATTATACCACGTAAACCAAGGCAAATGTAGCCTGACAGATCTTGTGTGAAGGTGCATTGAGAAGAACTGTATGTTTCTGTAAAGGCTAAAGGCTAAGTGGGATCTTGTAAGGGAGGGGCAGTGTGTGTATACACGTTTAAGTGATGGGGGTAGGATCATCCCTAGCAGTCCAGCAATAATGATGCCCCCAGAAATCTCTGTGTCCCCAAAAACTAGAGTCCTGAGTATAAATGTCCCGGTAGAAACACATCCTTAAATTAATTCTGTCTCATTGTAGACCCTACTTCTCTCCCTACTCTCTTACAGTGCAAAACTCCTTCAGTATCTCTTGCCCATGAACACCCAAGACTGTTCTTAGCCAAGACACTTTGAACAGCTTTTGAACATGGTTCTCCTCTTGCTGTGATCCAGTCCTACTCTTCTCATCTGTCTCACTAGCCATCTAAGCCCAACTCCTCATCAAGCTCTCCTTTGCAGAAAAAAAGGTTCATCTGTAATTTCTGACTAAGTGATTAAAACGTGCACTTCAGTTTCATAAATACATCCAGGCAGCGTTCTGTGCAAACAAAAGGGATGCAGCTATGAGAGCCAAGTCATAGAATCATAGAATGGTTTGGGTTGGAAGGGACCTTAAAGATCATCTTGTTCCAACCCCCCTGCCATGGGCAGGGATACCTTCCACTAGACCAGGTTGCTCAAGGTCCGATCCTATCTGGCCTTGAACACTTCCAGGCATAGGGTACTCACAACTTCTCTAGACAGCCCATTCCAGTGCCTCACCATCTTTGTAGTGAAGAATTTCTTTCTAATATCTAATCTGAATGTGAAACAGCAGGTGGGATTGTGGCTGGAAGAGACTGTACAAAGGAAGAATTTTAGAAATAGGGAAAGGTTTCTGGTTGGCACAACATGATTCTGCCCTCATTCACATTTAAACAAAGGCAGAAAGCAGCTGTGATTAGAATTAGTAGTTGACAATGGTTATTCTATTTTTCTTATGCAGAGGACTAACAAAACTACTAAGTAGTAATGGTTCCATTTTCAGGCTTTCTAAAAGCAAGTCCCGAGTTCTGTACTTTGGAGCAGGAAAGAATTCCATCAGGCAGGTTACACATCCTTCACACCTCCAAGCATTCTTCTTTTCTTTCCAAGTGATACTCACACCCAAGTGACGCTGCTTAGCCATTGCACAGTTAAACTGACTTGCACCTTTCCTGGTTTATTCAACTGTGGTTTTGAAAGTATTCCCAATGCAGAACAGAAAGCCAGGAAACACTACTATGGCATGTGCAGGAATACCCTTGTTAGTGCATTCTAACTAGCTTACACAACAAGACTTTGGTTAAACGTGAGCAATTAAACATCATTGCATGAATCCTTGAAAACTTCCTTGGAAGCACAGATTGATGTTGCCACTTTCTCTTGTTCTTGAACAAGTTTAGATTAGTCTACAAGTGAGCAATACAATTGCACCTATATATGTGTTCTACTAGATAGAGATAACCTTTATGTGAGTTATGCAGTGAGGCTGAGTCATGGTACTTTGCTGTTCTGCATGGCATCTTTTGCAGCTTTCATTGCCATGGCACCCAAGTGACTTCTAGTAGTGCATTAAGCAATGTGCTTGTCACTCATCAGGCAAGCTCACTCCATCTCTCATCCTGTCCCTTGCACAGAGTATAGGAGTTTTCAGCTTTTGTTTTTCATCTTTCTGAGTGAAATATCTCAGTCACTAGACTTGATTGAGTGAATGATGATGGAAGTTTGTAACTTGCTGTCTGTAACAAAACCAATTAAACCAACTCTAAACTACACTTACATTTCACATTAATGCATCAGTTCTTTTTATCTGAGAAGACAGATGTATTTTCTGATATGTACTAAAAAAGGTGCACGACGGAGATATTAAGCATGTAAACATTGCAATTTTTGTCAAGGTTATGTATTTTTTACTTCTAAAGAATGAAAGGTTAATATGTGTACAAGTCAGATAAAGACTCAGTGGTGGTTTAACCCTGTCTGGATGCCAGGTGCCCATCAAAGCTGTTCTATCACTCCCCTCCTCAACTGGACACAGAAGGGACAATACATGGAAAGGCTCATAAGTCAAGACAAGGACAGGGAGAGATCACTCACAAATTACCATCACAGGCAAACCAGTCTCAACGTGGGGAAAAATCAATTTAAATTTTTACCAATCAAATCCAAGTAGTATAATGAGGAATAAAATCTGAATCTTAAAACATCTTTCCCCCAGTGGCACAGGGAGACAAGTAATGGAAGTAGCAGTCAGTCCATCACATTGTGCTGCTCCTTCCTCCTCAAGGGGAAGACTCCTCACACTCCCTTGCTGCAATGTGGGTCACTTCCACAGGGTGCAGTCCGTCAGGAACAGGCTGCTCCAGCATAAGTCCCCAGATGGTTGTAAGTCCTGCCAGCTAAGCTGCTCCAGTATGGGCTCCTGTCTCCAGGGGTCCACAGATCCTGTCAGCCTGCTCCAGCACAGGCTTCCCATGGGATCAATGCTCCGTTGGGCATCCACCTGCTCCAACACAGTTTGGAGCCCACCTCCATGGGCTGCAGGTGGATCTCTGCTCCATGAGGACCTCCATGGGCTGCAGGGGCACAGCTGCCTCACCATGGGCTGCACCAGGGGCTGCAGGGGAATCTCGGCTCTGGTGCCTGGAGCAGCTCCTCCCTCTCCCTCTGCACTGACCTTGGGGTCTGCACGGCTGTTCCTCTCACATACTCTCACTCCCTTCTCTGGCTGCAGCTCTTCTTGTGCAGAAATTTTCCCTCATTCTTGAATCTGTTACCACAGAGGTGCTCCCACCATCGCTGATGGGCTCAGCATTGGACAGAAGTGGGTCTGTCTTGGTGCTGGCTGGCACTGACTTCTGACATGGGGGAAGCTTTGGGCACTCACCCCTGTAGGCCTCCCACTACCAAAAACCTGCCACACAAACTCAATAAAGACTCAGGAAAAACAGCCTGTTTTTCTAGTTCAGTATTCACTCTGATTTTATATATAGATAGATCTAGATATGGATATATACACATATTTATGGGAAATGCTAGAGTGAAGATCTGATAACGTTTTCCAGAACAGCAATTCCATTGTAATTCAATTTGCAATTTAAATGTCTAATAAATGTCTGCATAAATATCAATAATGGATAATTCATTAAAAAATAGCATATATTCATCTTTGCAACAGAAATACCAAGTTACGAGGAAAGTCAGAATAATACATAAATTTCATTTTGGTGTTGGAAAGCCTTGCATGAAGGGTAATGAATAGTTAAAGTTATACTCTCTGCTAGGAATCTCTTTTCTTGTCTCTCACAGAAGGAAAGGATCACACCTTGCTTCTTCATTCCAGCATCTTGGCATCCAAAGTAATTCTCTTTAACCTCGCCGGCTTTCGGATAGTTACAGAATGGATCATCATCCCTAGCCTAAAAAAGGAAAAAAATGCAAGTTCACTCCCATATCCTGAACCATTCCAACATAAATGCATCAAAAAGGACTATAAGTACAAGAGGACACACCACCTTTAGCCAGGGTTCCCATCATCTTGTGACTCTTGGAAAACCCCCAGATTCCAGAAAATCTGTGCTTCTCTGACCTCTAGGAGAAGTATGGCCCACTCCCACAGTGCTGCATGTTTTCACCCTGCAACCAGGCAATGGAGACTAGACAGTTGTTATAGCATGTTGAAAGATGTGTTTTTAAAATATAAATCAGGTGGAAAAGATTCATAATTTCACCTCAGCATCTTTTTTTTTCCTTTCAAGGGCACTGAAAATTATTTGTTCCTATTACTTATCTACCCAATGTTTCTGAAAAATCACACAGCTGTGTCATCACTGTGACCTGTGAGTGTGGCTTTCAGGATGGAAAGTTTTGGTATTGATGAGAAAGTAGAAGTGCATGGGGGAATATCAGAATTTATGAGGCAGAAATAAGAATGAAGACCAAGGGAAGTCTGGCATCTAGGAAGGGTAGCAACTGAGTTAATGAGAAATATCACCTGGAAGCTGATAGAGCTTCATGTGGAAGATGGGAAATAATCTAGGGAGCACTCAAACAGTAAGCACAAGATTAAAGGAAGCAGCAGAATAAAATAGAGAAAGTGGCTGTGCAGTCTCTGAAATCAAAGGATCTGATAACCCATCAATGAAGTAGGATGGCATTCACTTTAAGAAAGAAGAAAATACACCAGAGGGGGAGAAAAATAAGAACAGAGGGAAGGGGAAGGGGAAGGGGAAGGGGAAGGGGAAAGATTTGAAGGGAAAAGATTTGAAACATCAGTCTAATATCAAATAGACTACTTGAAATAAAAAATAACTGCAAACATTTTGGGAATATACAAAAAACACTAAGTGGAGAAGCACTGTCTCTTCATAACAGAGTAGAACAAATGGAATTAAATGGTTATGCACAAGAGCAGTGGAACACATCAAAATTCCTCCCATCACAAAGTATTCTAGAAAACAATTTTCTTTCAATAAAAATGTGAGATAATATTGACAACATATTTCTCAAATGCAAAGCCTGCACATAACTTCGTATTGTCTGTTTTTATAGTAATATGAAAGAAGAATCAGCATGAGAACTATAAAATACACATGGTATCATTGGTACTAAACTTCCTATTCAAAATGAAATATTCTTTAACAGCAAAAAAATTGGTTTGCAAAGAAGGGAAGATTTCTAAAACTCATTAGAATGTAATTTTGAGAGCTATAGTTAGGACAGAAGAAATTTCAGAAATTTGACTGCAGGTATTTCTGCACCTCCTCTAAAGACCACGTAAATGAGCTGCAGATCTCTTTACACATCTCTTCCTCTGGCAGTTTCAGTAGGTGAAACGAATCCCAGTGGTTCAGGAAGTCATTGAAACCATGGCCTGGCAGGGGCTGCTGGAGAGCACAGGCAGTGTCAGTCTGCTTTGCAAATGAGTGTACTGGGGCTTGCCCAGTTATTTTCTCAGTGTATCAATAAATCAGGGGAAGGTGTGCATGCCTAAAGAGTACAGGGCTGTGTGCTATTCCAACACAAACACTGGCAAGAATTCAGTATGTGAACATGGCCAGGGGTGAGGGAGTGATTTTATTTGGATGCACTAACTTTTTAACAATACACTTACAACATTTAATTCTAAATATTTCCTTATGAAATAGTAAGTACTATGTTTAATGTGAAAGATGCCTAAAGGTCAGATGTGAATTCTTCAGTGCCATGATTTTTTTCCTAGAAAAGTTATGTAATTATTTATTTGCAAAATATCATCAAACAAAGTGCTACCAGAGAAATACAAGTGGACTGAGTATTGCTTAAGTGTTATTATTGCAAAACTATTGTGCTGTTTTGTTTTGGGGCTTTTTTACTATGATATTTGATGTTTTGTCCCTGCTCTTATGTGAAATTATTAGAGGTGATTAAAAAACTGGCTCTTCTCCGAAACAGGTGAACAGCGCTTGTAAGAGGATGCTTCAGAGATAAAAGAAAGACGTAAAGAGCCTGAAAAGGAAGTGGAATTTCCAAGGAAATTTTCCACTTTCTGGGGAAGACTTAAAATTGCAGATTTTCTGGGTTTACTGGATTAGCATTCATTTTCACTGATGCTCTTCCCCTGCC
>NW_008236798.1:46385-50424 GCF_000691975.1 Corvus brachyrhynchos
GCCCGCCGTGCCCGGCTGGCAGGTCTCTGAGCTGACCGTGGTGCCTTCCCGCTGAAAGGGATGCGAAGGGTGGCTTGGGCTCAGCTCTGGAGAGCAGGACAAGAGACGTCGGTTGTACACAGAACTTACGGTATCTAATGGGTTTAATGCAATTACAGAAATTTTAACTCCTGCGATCGGTTGCTCCCACTGACAGAGCACACATTGCAGGTGTGTGCATAAAACCATCCTCCTTTCATTATTGCATTTTGTCAAAGCCACATAGCGCCGTGTACTTTTCATGATGTGAGTTTTGGCAGGTAGTTATCATTTAAAGCAGAGTGCAAGAACATAAGCAATAAAAGCTAAATTACATAAACATAAATTACAAAGGTTCCAGGAACCACAACTTAGCATCCACGTCGACTGGCTTTCAGTGTTGACAGTGTCCCTCTGGTTGTGTGCTGTCAGCATGACTACTATAATTACCACTTGTTAATGCTTCTGAGGAGAAGCTATCCAACAGAGGGGGAAAATGGGTATTAAGCAATGCAAGATGAGTCCTAAAATCTCAGATGATTACCAGAAGATGTGTACTTTCTTTTGTACAAATTATATTTTATTGCTTAACTGGTAAATTCTAGTTATCAGTCTCTCCTAATATTTGCTGTTCTGTTTGTGAGCCACCTACCAGCCACTTGACAACTACCTGGATATAGGAAAGGAATAACAACAATGAGACTGGGAACACTCACAGTGTTTGAATATTTATAAACTCAGCTAAGAACAAGCAGAGTTTTCAGAATTTACTGCTGTATTGCTATTCTTAAGTGTCTGTGGATCACTGATTCACTGTGCTCATGTAGCTGTAACAGCATACATTATTGCACATTGGACTTAAACCCCATCTCAAAATATATGAATGCATCTGTCTAATGAATCCTTTCAGAAGAAAAAGCCTTGTGATGTTTAGTTCAGATTGGTTCTCACTAGTGGACTAAAGCTTTGAACTAATATGGCAATTCCGAAGTTCTTTTGCCATGTACTCATTCAGAATGGCTGTGCAGCTGTGAGAGGATAGATCTTGCATAAGTGTTTCAAATCATCTCTTCAAACAAAATCTGCAAGTCTGTGGGGTGCTGATATTTTCCCTTCAAGAGTGAAGTGAGAAAAGTGCCTGTGCTAGCAGCTCTTGGTCCAGCACAGTCCCAACGTGGAGATTGCCTCTCATCACCTCACAGTGGCCATAAGGAAAGCCTGCATCCTAATCAAGTTGCTCTGGAGAACAAGGATAGCACTAACCACAGGAAGTTATCAAGGGCTGGTTTTAGACATGCATGTTAGGCATGGAGAAGCTGTCCTTTGGGGTTTCTCTGGATGTGGAAAAGAATCACTTCACAGAGGTCTGTAGCCAATGCCTACATGCAGCCACTGCCAGGACTTCCTTGGCTGGCAGGAATGAATGCAGTGAGTGAATAAGCTCCTCCAGGGTATGGTGATTACCAAACACAGTTTTTTGAATTCTTCTATCTAAATTCCACCTACATCACATTTCAGGTACATTTTGCAGGTGTGCTTTCTCAGCCAGAAGTCATTAGTTTTGCTATGGCTAAAAATTTAATAAATAATGAGGTGGGCCGTGTTTAGGATATAATCTTTATACTCTTTATGATCTACACAAAACAAGAATACTTTTCTATACTTTTTTTTTTTAAAATCTTCAAATTACTGGTAGTTCCTGATGTTATTGTGGTGATCAATGGAGAACAGTAATGCAGAGTACAGCTGATGTCGAAACAAAGCTGAATTGTACCTCCTTTTAAACATTATTGAGAGGGTAACACACGTACTGGTGTAACAGGGCATGTAACTGTTGCTTGAAAAGTAGCTTGATACTAAGAAATAGTTTTTCTCAAGTGGTGATTTAGTGCTAATGCTGATGTTACTGCATATGTTGTTTGTAGAACATGCTTTTCAGGTGTTGTTTTGTGACTGCTGTTAAGTGCTGCAGTTTCTGGATGATAGTAAAAGTCCAAACGGTTTACAGAGATCTATTTCCTGTCTTTTAGCTCCTCTTTCTGGACAACAGCTTTATTGTATCCAAGGTAGCTGCTACCTTTATTATAAAAAAGATTTCAAGAAGGTAGCTTGAGCTCATCAACTGTGCCAAGTAGGGTCACACAGTCTTTTGGCAGTGGATAGAAGGCTTTTACCTTTTTATGCGGTATGATGCAAAACAAAATTCTAATGGAATTTTGTGCTGAAAAATCTTGCTTTTCTTTTCCATTCAGAACCTTAGGTAGGAAAACCACAATTTGGGCAATCCATAGAATTTGTAAATAAGTTGACTTCCAAAAGATGAGGCTACCTTTTAAGGCTTTAATAGGTATGTGTCAGAAATTATATGCAAGTAAACACTTTCTTTCTAGTAGTGCTCTTCCATCTAGTCATCAAGTCCTGCCCCTTGTGTATCAAGAAATACATTGCAACATACATATCAGAAGATTGATTCCTGGAATGAAAAAATGTGCATATGTTGGGGTTTTTTCCTGTGCAAGTATTTCATTGGCAGAGTCCAATTTTGCAGTTTAAAACAGGATGGAAATCTGAGTGCTGATGTGCAGTAGGATTTGGAAGTGACAGCACTTGTATGTAAACTTCCCTGCTGAAAAAATGTTAGTGAAGGACAGATTGTCAGTGTACTAAGCTAATGAGAAGACACTAATCCAGTCAGACATCTGGTTATACTGCTTACTTATACCTTCAAATATTTTTCATTGTGAAAAAGAAACTTTTTCTTATACACGTGAGAAGGGATAATTGTGTATTAAAATGTCAGTTGTAAAGTAAATGAGGCACACAAATTATCAGATGAAAACAGGGGGAAAAAGGGTTCTGATGTGCATAACTGCCTTGAGGCATAGACTATTCCTCAACTTTTGTGGTTTTCCAATTAAGTGTTTCTCGGAATTACCAAACCTAATACATACTTAAAACCCTATTGTTTGCTGAATAATATGTTTAATGATTTATTTCCTGCCTGCAATATAGCAGTTTCTGCCATTGAAATAATGTAATTTTTATATCTAGTCTCAACTGTCTTGCTTGAAATGACCTGTAAAATTATTTTCCAGACTCTTCATTAGACATAATCTCTTTAGGGAGTACTGTACAAAGTGGCAGCTGTGTTTCAGATTGTTAGCCTCTTTGATGAGATGCTTTGTCTTCTGAAAATATGTTGCTATAGCTTTGTTGAGATCAAAAAGGTAGACGAGTTGGTATGGAGGGGGGGTCGTTTCCTTTTATAGCCTGGAGTATGGAACAAATACACAAATCATCATGGGATTTAGGTTTGATGGATCTACTTCATACTGGGCACTGGAAAAAAAAAATCATGTCTGAATCTCTCATATTCTGGGTGACTAAATGTAGTCCCTGAGGTTTGGAGTAAAAGACAACACCATTGTTATCAAGCCCCAGAAAATCCAGCTTTTAGTTCACTCTGCATATCTTGCAAGTATGTAGAAGAGAATGCTTCACTTTCAACATTACACATATGTTTTTTTATTTTATATTACATAGGCTTTTTCCCTCCACATGTGTTCACTTTCCATGAAGTCTTGTGAGATTTCTTGGGTTTAGTTGTTAGGCACTTTTGTGTTCACTGTGTACACTCACTAATTTAACAGTGAACTTCTTTGGTCAGCTACAGTACCCAGTTTCCTATACTAATACTTCATAATCATTTTGCTTGAGCCATTGCAATATATCTGCAACTTTATTTATACCCTAACTCTCATGTAGTTACCAAATAAATGAAAATTGCATCCCTGGGGGACCTAATTTTATAAAACTGGAAGATTTCCATGAAAATATAAGCAATTTGTTAAATTTGCATGAGGAAGGTGGAGTAGTGATTCAGAAATGCGTGGGATGTATATGGCATACTTTTCAATGTAAAAGTTAATAACCAGCATGCTGTTTGTCAAACACTCTCCCAGCAGCATTTTCCACCACAGAAGCCAAAGGTTATAATAACTGGCTACTTGAAGAATTCCTG